>NW_021941229.1:240000-505000 GCF_902148845.1 Salarias fasciatus
AGCAATGAATGGAAACATCTATCGGCAAATTCTTGAGATGAACCTCCTGCCATCCACCAGGATGATGAAGGTGAGACGGGGCTGGACCTTTCAACAGGACAACGATCCGAAGCACACGGCAAAGTTGACTCTCGAATGGTTTAAAAAAAAAGAAAATCAATGTGTTAGAATGGCCCAGTCAATCACCTGACTTAAATCCGATCGAACATTTGTGGAAAGAACTAAAGATAAGGGTTCACCAGAGGGCACCAAAGAATATTCAGGATTTGAAGACAATCTGTGCGGAGGAATGGGCAAAAATCACACCTGAGCAGTGTGGGCGATTAGTTCATACATACAACAAGCGTCTGGAAGCAGTCATTGCAAACAAAGGCTTCTCCACAAAGTATTAAACGAGTCTCAGATAGTGTGTTCAATACTTTTTTCCTGTGTTATTGCACTTAATTCCACATAATCACTATTTATGGATTTGAATGTTGTGATTTCTTTTCATGTGTGGATTATTTGAGTTAATACCAGTGTCTGGAAGAAATGTCACATGAATTGCATCTTTGGAAATAAATGTAATGACAAAACAGTTAATGCGTTCAATACTTATTTCCCCCATTGTGTGTATATATATATATATATATATATATATATATATATATTAGGGCTGTCAAATGATTAAAATTTTAATCAGATTAATTACAGCTTCCAAATTAATTAATCATGATTAATCACAAATAATTGCAATTTCCAACTATGTCTGAAATATACCCTTTTTCCCTGTATTTAACACGTGATGTGTTTATTTAAAGGCTCCAAATAAAATAAATATTCAAAAGACATGCACACTATAACATAATGTGTGTGTGTGCAGTGCTCCCTCTGCAGTCCCTCTAAAGTTGGCTTTTGGCAGGAGTTACATTTTCAGGTCTGTAACAAATGTAGTAGCACAAGAAAAGTCAAACTAAGAGATACCACACTTTTTTTCTTGCACAATTAAACAGAGCATTCTTAGCCAGTGTTCCTTTTTGTGTGGAGAACAGAAAACTGCTTCAACTTTTTTTTAATCAAACAAGAAGAATCCATGGGGCCAGCGGCTTATCTCCCTCCATACTGCTTTCTTCTTGTTTTGATAAATGAATTGACGCCAGGCCTCCTCTGCCTCCTGTCTGCTGCCCGTCCAGCTTCACATGTCTGCGTGGGTGCGCGTTGGTCCGAGTGACGTAAAAATCGTCATGAATTCCTGTTCGCTCGGGTCCGCGCAGCAGACAAAACATGACGGTAAAAGTGAAAGTAGACGGAGCTCCAGCCTGATGGTTCCACTTAAAGGAGTCATATTATGCAAAATTCACTTTAAAAAGGAGTCTTTACAGTCACATTGCCTCCCAGAGCCTCTATATGATCCCCCAGAAGTGAAAAATTCAGTCACCTCCCTCAACTGTGCACTCCACTTTTAAAGGGACTTAAAGGTGTAATACAACATTTTGATTTCCGGGTGGATCACCTAAATAATTGGTGGGTCTGTTTGTCAATCATTCTGACGAGCTGCTTTCGTAAGGCGGTTCTCCGTGCTTGCGCCCAATCAGCTTCTCCCTTTTGCGCATGCACATTCAGAGTGTTTATGTAGCCGGTGAGCTTCTGAGCTCGTACTTACCGATGGCGAGTCTGACATAATGAAACTGTAGCTGTTTCGGAAAAAAAAGCTTTATTTATGAGCGAGGCGGATCGCAGAAACTGTACAGAGCCGTGCACGCCGGAGAAGAGGAGGTCGCGCTCGTACACTTCCGCGTTTTCTGGGAGAAGCAGGAGAGCCGGGCGGATGGTCTGGCGCATGCGCGTTGTTCAAAAAGTGAGTAACAGACGTGGGGCTTCGTCTTTTCGAGAAAATGTTGTATTCCACCTTTAAGTTGAAGCATTTCCTTAAAGAAATTAGCTACATTTCTCACTCTGAATTCACCTATGTGTACACTAAGGCACCAATACTTGTTTCAAATGTTTGGTAGATGTGTTAATGACATTTGATAAAGATTTTATGTTGCCAGAATTAACACAGTACTTAAACAAGCAAAAACAGCAGCACCAGATTTTCGTTTTTTGGGTATTCTCATAAAGACATTCCTGGCTGGTGACAAAGTTTGGACAAATATTCTGAGTAGAACTTTTAACCCAGCGTCTAGAAGGGTATTCTCTTTGAAAAAATGCATTGAACATGTAGATCCAGCGTAGTGGAGCGAAATTCACTTTCTAGGCACTTTTTCCATGGTCCCAATACAACCTAAAAAGGGAGTTTTTCCTTTCCACAGTCGCTTATGCTTGCTCATGTGGATCTGTTGGGTTTCTCTGTAAAAGTGTCTAGAAACGACCATGTTGTAATTGGCACTTTATTAATAAAAGCTGAATTGAATTGAATTGAATTGAATTATAATATCCTGTACCCACCCCCCTTTTTAGAAATTCAGTGACACTTCAGTGACACTTCAGTGACACTTTATCATCCATTCATTCTGCTGTATCCATTCACTCCGCTAAAACATATTGTACATATTATATTTCATACTGTATGTTATGTTATGTTATGTATATTGCATCGTATATTGCATATTGTATTGTATATATTGTATATATTATATGTTTCCTGTTATATTTTTAAGATTCAGGTTGTACATACAGTTAGATCTTCATTGACTTTAGCTTGTATTATCAGTCGTAGTATGATTTGCACTGTTACTTGTTAATTATTGCACCATTCATTACTTTTGCACCCTGCTGTGGGTTCTATGAGCCTATACACCTGTAAATTTCTCCACTGTGAGATTAATAAAGTCTTCTATTCTATTCTATTCCATTCTATTCTATTCTATTCTATTCTATTCTATTCTATTCTATTCTATTCTATTCTATTCTATATTTATTGCTAAATGTGCAAAATAACATCAAACAGCTGCTGTCTCTTCTGGATTTTAACATGTTCTTTTTTTATTTTCAGCTAAAAAAGTGCAAAATCAAAACTGAAAAACCTTCTGAACAAAAAAACCAACAAGGTTCGGTTTCTAAACTGAAAACACCACAGTCTGCAGCAGCAGACACAAATCAATGAACTAAACATGATATATCCGATATGGAAATGGCACAAACTGACATGTCTCTGGAAACCATGCTGCGCTGCTTTAATGTTCTGATTTACTTCTTCCCGTGCGCTCTATGACCAAACTGACTATTGGCCAATGAACTGCCGTAGCCTCCGAGGAACGGTCTTTTTTTGACCAATGAGATCAGAGTGATTCTGTGCTGTCGAGCCATCTCTGTCAGCTCATTGGTCACAGAACGTCAGAGAGCCGGTGAACAATTTACCGTAAGTTTTCATGAAAAAGCGCATGTTCCATTTCTCACGTGTTGACTCTCACAAAAATACAGAACAAAGTGTGTTCCTTTTCAGCTCAATACGGAACGCACACTTTTACGTCCAAATATGTAAGGATTCCGTTCTTCAAGGACCGGTTGGTAACTCTAGAGACACCTCCAAAGGTGGTCGAGAACAATCGAGCCAAGATCCTGTGGGACTTCCAGATTCAGACTGACCAGCAGGTGATGGCCAATCAACCTGACATAGTGGTGGTGGATAAAACAGCAGAAGACAGCTGTGGTGATAGATGTAGCAATCCCAAGTGATGGAACATCAGGAAAAAGGAGCAGAGAAGCTGGAGAAGTACCAAGAGCTGAGGGAAGAGATAGAGAGAGTGTGGGGCGTGAAGGCAACAGTGATACCAGTAGTGATCGGGACACTGGGAGCAGGAACCCCCAAGCTGGGAGGATGGTGAGAACACAGTTTTATATATATACATACATATCTATCTATCTATCTATCTATCTCTATACATATATATATATATATATATATATATATATATATATATATATATATATATATATATATATATATATATATATAGTAGATTTATGTTGTGTATAGAATTAGGTATTTTCTTCGGTAAGATTTCTATTATTATTCTTATCCATCTTCCACCACTTATCCGGGACCGGGTTGCAGGGGCAGCAGTCTCAGCAGAGATGCCAAGACTTCCTGTCCCCAGACTCTTCCTCCAGCTCCTCTGGGAGGATCCCAAGGCATTCCCAGGCCAGCCGAGAGACATAGTCTCTCCAGCGGGTCCTGGGTCTCCTCCCCCCTCTGGGCATGCCCGGAACTCCTCCCCAGGGAGGCGTCCAGGAGGCGTCCTAAAAAGGTGCCCGAGCCTCCTCAGCTGCTCCTCTCGATGTGGAGGAGAAGCGGCTCTACTCCCAGCTCCTCCCTGGTGACTGAGCTCCTCCCCCTGTCTCTAAGGGAGTCCAGCCTCCCTACGGAGGAAGCTCATTTCAGCCGCTTGTATCCGGGATCTTGTCCTTTCGGTCATGACCCAAAGTTCATGACCATAAGTGAGGGTGGGAACGTAGATTGACCGGTAAATCGAGAGCTTCGCCCTTCGGCTCAGCTCCCTCTTCACCACGACGGACCGATACAACGACTGATCACTGCAGCCGCTGCACCGATCCGCCTGTCAATCTCATCTCCATCTGTCCCTCACTCGTGAACAAGACCCCAAGATACTTAAACTCCTCCACCTGGACCAGAGTCTCTCCACCGACCTGGAGAGGGCAAGCCACCTTGTTCCGGTTGAGGACCATGGCCTCGGATTTGGAGGTGCTGATCCTCATCCCTGTCACTTCACACTCCGCTGCGAACCGCCCCAGTGCATGATGGTTCAGGTTCGATGAAGCCAACAGGACAACATCATCTGCAAAAAGCAGAGATGAAATCCTGTGGTCCCTGCACCGGACCCCCTCCGGTCCCTGGCTGCACCCAGAAATTCTGTCCATAAAGATTATAAACAGAAACAGTGACAAATGGCAGCCCTGCCGGAGTCCAACATGCACCGGGAACAGGTCCAACTTACTGCCGGCAATGCGGACCAGACTCCTACTCCGGTCCTACAGAGACCGGACGGCCCTTAACAAGGGGCCCCGGACTCCCGGAGCACCCCCCACAAGACACCACGAGGGACGCGGTCGAACGCCTTCTCCAAATCCACAAAACACATGTGTGTACTGGTTGGGCGAACTCCCACGAACCCTCGAGCACCCTATGGAGGGTCTAGAGCTGGTCCACTGTTCCACGACCAGGACGAAAACCGCATTGTTCCTCCTGGATCCGAGGTTCGACTATCGATCGAATCCTCCTCTCCAGGACCCTGGAATAGACTTTCCCAGGGAGGCTGAGGAGTGTGATCCCCTTATAGTTGGAGCACACCCTCCGATCCCCCTTTTTAAACAGGGGGGTCTGCCAATCCAGAGGCACCGTCCCCGACCGCCACGCGATGTTGCAGAGACACATTTAACTCTCTGTCTCCCATTCTCTCTCTCTCTCTCTCCAGATATATATATATATATATATATATATATATATTAGGGGTGTGCCATCTAAGGCACCTCACGATTCGATTCGATTACGATTCAGGGTGCTACGATTCGATTATTCAACGATTATCACGATATTAATGATAAAAGCGATTATCATGATTTTTTTTTTCCTTTTTTATTACCCCCTCACTTAGTGCCCACTTCATACTTTGAAACAATGTACAGCTGTTTCTCGGTATACATAAATCAAAGTAATCAAACAAATTCAAAAAAAGTATTTTTTATTGATGTCAAGTGGTTCATCAGCAACCATGGCATAAACTTTGTGCCTGTAGCTGTGGCCTCAAGAGCCAATACAACAAAAGGCTGCCCCTGTTGACAAAAGATCAACAGTTACCTCCCTTAAGTGCAAACAATAGCAGATATGTCATATATGCAGATATATGTTCAATTTGAATTTACGACTTGGCGTGCAGCATATCTAGACACCTACATCTAGATATCTATGTCTATATGTCTAGGCGGTAGTGTAACGTCAGCGGGAGCTACGGGAGCTGCAGTGTTGTTGTGTGCGTGTTTTTTCGACTGCCGATGCTAACGCATGTTTCTGATCCCTGCTCTTGGAATAAACATCGTCACGCTGCCAAACGCCTCTGGACTTCTTTCAGGCATATTACAGAGATAAATGTTTTGGTTGTTTTGTTTACCTCTGAACTGAAAGCTTTGTTTACGGCGCCGCGCCATGCGCAGTACGGCTCATTGTTTCCGGGGCGACATGAGGCTACACACGGTGCTTTTTGTTCCAGTGTAGCGTAAAATGGACGAATATCTATTGGATGAATATGTTGTGGACGAGAACTTTGAATGATTTTCTCTTTAGCAAAAGCAGCGTTGGCATTTAGCACTAGCTTTTAATCCAGAAGAATGAATCTCACACTCTGTTACTGTAGCTAAAGAGCTAGCTGTCGCCATATTGAGCTTTGGAGCGTGATGTCACAAAAAAGGGGCGGAGCCATTTTTAATGTTTATCCGCCATTTTGAAGGGGTACTACAAATGCGCTGCAGTGCAAACCCATTAGAAGTTGGAAAAGTAATGACAAAAATGGTTCGAAACTGCTGTGTTGCTGGTTGTAAGGCTCACTGGCATGACCGGAAGGGCAAAAAAATAGATAATGGGCTCTCTTTTTTTGGTTTTCCCGCTTGGAAGCACCGTATTATGTTACTAAAAGGCAGCGACTTGCCTGGATCGCTGCTGTTAGACGTGTGGATATAAAGTTCGATGTCATCCCAAGATATCTCTTGATATGTTCCACACATTTTCATTCTGGTAAGTTCTTGGTATTGGTAATGAATAAGTTACTCTGTCATAAATTACTCTGTCAGTTAAACAAGCTACGCTAAGACTAGCACATGGCTAATTAATTATTCTAAACAAAGCCCTCCTGCTGCCACTCCCCATCCTGGCAGTCGGACTGACATTTTAGTGAGTTTTTCCACAATCATAGCATCACCTCTCAGGTGGAGGTAAATCAGGAGGAGCTCTTTGGAAGAATTAAAACGGGAATTAAAGGAGAAAAGGGAAACGCTGTCTGGAGGAAGCTTGCAGCAGCGATGAACAGCGTCATCTGGACGAACGGACCGACTGAGGTCTGAACAGATTATAGATCCGTTAATTTAACCCTGATGTTACAAATAATGACGCTGACTCACGTTACACAGCTCAGAGTTTTATTGTTTCGTTTAATTATGTCTCAGAGCCAGACAGCGGCACCGTGGCCAGGTCTGCTCCCCACAGCGGGACGGTCCCACCGAGACACACCCAGCACCGGACCGGTCCCGAGCGGGACCCCGGACCGAACAGGACACAGGACCGAGTGGACCCGGGACTCAGGCCACCGAGGGCGGCGCGTGCCACCCGCTGTCGGTGCAGCTTAAATTAAAGAATAGAAGTCTTAATAAAATGTTTGACTAAACGTCCTCTGTCTGTATTTTATCTCCCTTTAGCTGATATGTTATTTTCTGGGCTGCTGGCTTCACACCACTGAGTAAATTAATAATTTGCTAAACTTTAGAGTTTATTTACATTTCAGTAGCGGTTCTTCAGGTCCTGTCCTCAGTCCAGCCAGTCCAGGCTCTGCTGGTTTCCACGTCGGCTCCTCTCGTGGCGCCGGCGCATCAAAAGTAACTCTATCTATCACCCAGTGCAATATTGTTTAAAACTGCCAAAATAAAGTCCCATCTTTTCGGGGCTAAACAGCAGTGGGTCTGAAGCTGCTCCGCAGCAGCGTGTGCGTCTTTGCGCACTGTTAAAACAGCTCCTCTCCGTGGCAGGATGGACTCAGCGAAGTTATTGAAAGTTAAAAATCCTTCATTAATACCACAAGAGGGGATATTATTAGATGTTCTGTAAGGGCATTATTTTATTTTTTATTCTTTCACTTTTTAATCTGCACTGATTATGTGCTGCTTCTGCTTTACAGCGTGTTTGAGATGTGCTTTTCACGCTCCGCCAGGTTTTTTTCTGCACTACACCGTAAATCCACACTGAGTCAAACTTGCGTACACGATGTCAGACCTGTCCTGAGATGTCGTAAGAACGAGGTATCTTAATTGTGCATCCGGACGCAATCGGTCGCGGTAGCAACTCTTTTCTTTTGCATTTTCAAGTGTTTTCTCTACCCCTTCAAAATGGCGCCGTCGTCCTATAATGCATTGCGCGGTGACGTCGGTTCCAAAGCTCAATGAACCGGTCCGTCACTATAGATGTCCGGGTGGTGCACAGGAACAATACTTTGGTTCTGCAAGTGGCGTCCGTGCTCCTGGCGTCTAGTTATTATGAAAAATAATCGATTTTAAATATTTATGAATCGTAATCGAATCATTATGTGTCGCATCACGATTAATCTAATAATCGATGTATCAGCACACCGCTAATATATATATATATATATATATATATATATATGTATATATATATGTATATGTACTATATATATGTATATGTGTGTGTATGTATATATATATATATATATATATATATATATATATATATATATATATAGCAGTGGCGGACCGTGCATTTCACACTAAGGCCTTCAGAACAGATCCGCCTGAACCAATCCACCTCTCAATAACTATTTTGTCTACAAAAAAAAATCTTATTATGCAGATATGCACATAAAGAGTTGTTGCACAGCAGATAGATACTTGTGCAGCCAGAATAAATGCCTTTGCTGAAGTGCACAAGTCTCCTACTACATCTGTGCACATACAATGAGCATCAACAACTTAATAAAACAGCAATATTATTTAGGAAAAAAGGAACATTTTACTCACCAAAATCCCGATTATTTGAAAACAAAATCCATCCTCCTTTCCTTCCTCAAAAAGAGTTCAACTGCTCTGTCATATAGATTATCCGTGCGTTTCAGTTCCATAAAGCCAGGGCTGAAAGTCCAGCTGCCCTGTGGGATTTCTGGCCTAAGTTTTATTTCTCTTCAGGTCTTCCTTCTTCTTCTTCTTTGGAATAATTGAGGTAGGCCACCAACAACTTAGGTGCATACCGCCCCCTACTGTATCTCTTGGTGAATGTAAATCAGAGGGCCTGGATCTGCTGTTGTTAGTGTAGCTAGCTAGAAGGCGCTGAGTCGCCAACTCGAAATCTGATTGGTTGAAGCAGCTGTCTGTTTGACGCTTCACTTTACTTCACTGCGCCATCAGGAACGGATAGCGAAGGCCTCGGGCAGATTTCTTTGACCCTAGCAACAGATGATGCCTGAAATCTGATTGGTTAAATGATTTAATATGAAAAAAACATGTCTGGAAGCAGCGTGACCACGGGAAAACTATGAAAGGAACTGGAACATACCATCTGGAATCATTTATTAATTATTTATGGACAAAATATAATTTACATCAGTCTGTAATTCAGGTACTTTTTAGGCCAGCAGAGAAGGCTTTGCAGGCCCTGACGGCCCACCACTGATATATATATATATTCTGTGTTGTCTTGTTAAAACTGCTGGATGATATGTTCTAGATATTTGCAATTGACTAAAGATGAAAATATCTGCAGAAATCCTGACTTTCTTTTTCCCCCGGCTTCTTTTAGGATTATATTAAATGGTGTGTGACCTGCAGGTATCTCTAGCAATGCTGTGAGCCCAGGCCATGATTATTTTGTGACGCTTCAAAACTCTGAAATGCTCCCTTGTGGAGAAATGAGTGATAATCAGTTAAAACTTTAGAAATCCATTTTAACCTCCCATCATGAATATTTAGTGTACAGTCTGAATCATATGCACACCACCTCAGATATTTTGTGCATCTCCAGTCCACATATCTTTTCAGCTCCCTGCCAGGATCTCAGGAGGGCCTCTAAAATCAAATCATTTGAAACCCTTAATTCACGCTGTAATTTACTGTCTGCTTGTAAGGCCCTTATTGGTCCGTTTACCATTGTGCTTTTTATTTCCTTCCATCCTGCAGGGTATGCTTGTGAGCAACGACAAACTGGAGGCCTAATCTGAGCTGGAAATACAGCCTGTATACAAGGAAGACCCAATCCCCCCTTTTCTTTACTTCTTTACGTCCGGTTTGAATGCACCATAAGAGTGCAAGGGAAACAAATGAACAAACAAACAAAAATGATTGTAGAGAAGGAAGAGAGAGCAAAGATATGACGATTCTTCGGAACCGACACTCAAAAGAGTGTCAGACGAGCAGCTTTTACACCCGAACAGAGAGAGAACAGAGAACTTTGGACTTTAGTTAGAGAACATAGCTGTTAGTTATTTGGGACGTGAAGCTGAGGATCCAGGTGTCAAATTACAAACAAGGGCATCAGGAGAGACCTAATCCAGATCCACAGCCATTCTCACTCTCTGGCAGTAGAGTCCTAATGTGTAGTATCAAGGCACCTTCCATGCGTGGTCTGCCCTCTGGTGGTGACATAAATATACAACTTTAGATTACGCCACAAAGACTATCAATCCAGGCCAGTTCTCACAAGGCCTTGTGAACAATCTGGAGAAATATCTTTCTCTTGAAGATGAGACAATCCTGGACCTCAGCATCCTTGATCGGAGTAAGTGGCCATCAAAGCCCAGAATCCACCATGGTGAAGAACAAGCTAAGCGACTGTGCAAGCGATTTAGCTTGTGCACAGACCAAGCACTGAATGGGATGCGGGACCTACTGGAAGAGCCCAGTAGTGAGCCCAAGGACCTGAAGCCACTCATGAACTGCATGAGAACATTTCCGGCCAGCGCAGCAGAGTGTGAGAGGAACTTTAGCCTTATGAACAATGTAAGCTCGGACAAGAGGGCCGTCCTCCTCATCTCAAATATAAAATATATCAGAGTTGATGATGACTAACATCAACAGCCCTCCGACGTCCATGTTCGATCCCAGAAAGGACCTGGTTGAAGAGTGCCTCTTCTGTCTGTGTTCCAGACAGTGCAAAAACCGGAGAAAACAAATTTGTCTGGAATATTCTGTAAGACTGAGTTGAGAGAGTGTGAGTGTTGAGCTGAGTACGTTTGTTCACTATTCATTGTTAAATATTATTGTCTTGTATCATTATTTTGTTGAATGTTTGAAATCAACACTTTTAAAATAAAGCATTTATTAAAGGTATAATACAACATTTTCTCGAAAAGACGAAGCCCCACGTCTGTTACTCACTTTTTGAACAACGCCATGCGCCAGACCATCCGCCCGGCTCTCCTGCTTCTCCCAGAAAACGCGGAAGTGTACGAGCGCGATCTCCTCTTCTCCGGCGTGCACGGCTCTGTACAGTTTCTGCGATCCGCCTCGCTCATAAATAAAGCTTTTTTTTCCCGAAACAGCTACAGTTTCATTATGTCAGACTCGCCATCGGTAAGTACGAGCTCAGAAGCTCACCGGCTACATAAACACTCTGAATGCGCAAAAGGGAGAAGCTGATTGGGCGCGAGCACGTAGAACCGCCTTACGAAAGCAGCTCGTCAGAATGATTGACAAACAGACCCACCAGTTATTTAGGTGATCCACCCGGAAATCAAAATGTTGTATTACACCTTTAAATGACAAAATTCAATATTTTTGGTGATATTATACTGTATATTTTAATAGCAGGTTTGCGAAAATAGTGATCAGCCATTCATTTCATTCAGTGATCATTTATTCAGTTTTACAACAGCTTTAATTTATCTGATTGCTTTTGATGTGTAGATGAGAATGATTTGTGTCTTTCATTTAAGGTGAAATATGAACAAGGATGTATTGTCAGCTGCAGCTTTGAAGGACTTAATTAAAAAGAAGTTCCAAAAATAACTGACACACCATTTTCCTCATGTTGAATATATTTTATATTTATGCAGGCTGCTTGTGTGACCTGTAAAACTACAAACGACTCCTGAACAAGTCAGGATAATTTTATAACAGTGAGCAAGTATTACTGATGGATTTTGGATGAAGTGAATAGTCATCTTGTATGTGACCATTGCTAAAACAGGGTGTTTTTCTGGACTACTTAACAAAAAGACGAAATTTTACAGTATAGCCACTTCTCCAGGGACCACTGCTACACACCCTCGGACCCTAAAGAGATGTTCGATTTCAGACCCCTGGTAAACACCGACTCCCCTCCTGGAATAAACCAGACGATGTCCCCTGTTGGTGTTGTGACCTTGCTTCGCGTTTTGTGAGCCTTACCGGCCGCCGTAGCTGTCAGTGTCGCTGTTTTTCCGGAGTCGATTGAAAGAAGATGCTGCTGCAGTCTGTGTAGCATCTCGACCACCGCGACCACCCGGACACCTGGAAGCATGGCTGCGACCGGAGGGGCCAGCCGGGGGTTCTACTTCAACACCGTGCTGTCTCTGGCCCGCTCTTTAGCCGCTCACCGACAGGCTCCCATCGAGAAGGTATCCTTAGCCTCCGGAGCTAACAGGCTAATGTCAGAGCCTTCGCTCCACACTTCACACACCTTAAATCCCCATTCTCATTCTGAAGACGGCACAGAGCGTCTCTGATTGAGCCGCTTTACAACATATCGTTCTCGTTGCGGGTTTTAATGCCGTGTTTGTAACTGACACTGAGGCTAGCTAGCGCAGGCTAGCTGTTTTTAGCATCCAGGCTAATTTTCTCATTAAGAGAGGTAGATCAGCTAAAATTGTGGCTCATTCATTCATTCATTCATTCATTCATCCGGTCATTTCCTCAGCCGCTTATCCTGTGAAGGGTCGCGGGTGCTGGAGCCAATCCCAGCTACCTATGGGCCAGGGCAGGATCCAACTGGACAGTTCTCCAGTCCATTACAGGGCCAACACACACACACACACACACACACACACACACACACACACACACACACACGAGCCCTGAGCCCATGCCGGGATTTGAACCCAGGACCTTGAAAGCGATCATGGTTGATTTAGATTTAGCTTGACTTCATGTCAATTTACTTTGCCACGTTTCTGGTAAAGTATCTGATGTGACTCAGTAACTACAGGTACACAAAATTATCCTTTTATGTTTCCTTATGTTGGGGACGCACTGATGGACAGACCCAGCTAAGGCATGACCCGGAGTCATGTTGTCTGCGAATACTGTCCCCCCGTCATGAAGGAGACATGACCCCCGCTGTGGTGGAGACGCAGCAGACTTTGAAGCTCTCTAGAACAAAGAGAGAAACTTCTTCCTCTCAGCAGGAGGCCACAACCATCTTGTTCCCCAGAACCTGAGATGGCTGCCCATCTCCTCCACCATGTGCTCAGAACAAAGAAACCTCATGTAATGGCCGCTTATCTGTCCTCACAGAACAAAGAAGCCAGATAAGGGTGCAATACCACTGCCAACCTCACGAGGGCGCTCGTGAGGCTCCTCCCCAGAGCAGAGGAGGGAGGACTCAGATCGCCTTCTGATTGGCTGAGCGACTGCCACTCAAAAGTTGAGATCCTGCCCTCCATCTTCAGAGTTCTAAAAGAATTTTATCCAGGAAGGACGCACAGCCGTCTCTCCAACGGATTATACCCGGTACCGAACGGACCCGCTGGCCGGGACTTTTGGGACCAGTTTCTCTTCACCGGTGAAGCCCCTTTTCCCAGCGGAGCAGAACGGCAGGGACTCCCCCGGAGCAGACCGAAGACACCAGCTGGACCACGGCTCAGAGCTCCTCCGTTCTCCTCCCCCTGCAAAACCCAACTGAGGACCCGGACAGAGGAACCGGGACCTCTTCCTCCACGTGGATCTTTCCAAGAGCCTGAGGTTCTGTTGGACGCAACAGAACCGGATCGGGATCAGAGCGACGGCTTTGATCTCCCCACCGAACACCTCATCAGCCACAGGACCCACAGCGGCGGAGAGCCGCTCGTTAAAGCCCCACCACACAAGGTTTGAGACCTGGGCAGGCTTTAGGCAGCTTAATTAGTGGTGATGATTCAATGCTTGTGTGTTTTTATTGTGAACCAGGACTGAAGCCGTTCATGATATATGCATTGTTGTTTCCTTTGTTTCCTTTCTTCATCTTTCTCCATCTCTCTCTCTCCTCGTGCGCTCCCGTGCGCACGTTCACGAGCACGCGCTTCCTCCTCACAGATCAGACCCGCAAGATGCCGGCTAGCCCTGCATCTGTGCGTGTGAGGTAGGAAGACAGGCTCATCTTCCTCCGCCTTGCCTCTTTACTAACC
Organism: Salarias fasciatus; assembly: GCF_902148845.1. Lineage (NCBI taxonomy): Eukaryota > Metazoa > Chordata > Actinopteri > Blenniiformes > Blenniidae > Salarias > Salarias fasciatus. Next base: position 254,070 of record NW_021941229.1, read on the forward strand.
CGAGAGTAGGGAATTGAACCGCGCGGTAGACCTCGAGTCGAGAGCACGCACGCGCGCCGCTCGCACTCTCTCTCACTCCGCCCCTCCCCGCTACCCCTCCCGTGGTAGCCGGACAGGGACCGTCGCTCCGCTCTCACTCAGTTCGCGGAGCCCAGACCTGGGACCCAGAGAGACTCCCCCGCTCTCTCCCCCTCTCTCCCTCTCTCTCTCTCTCATCTACGCAAGCGTGGATCGCGGGGTCCACAGATGCGCCGCCCGTCGGGCGTTCCCTCATCCTCTCTCTCTCTCTCTCTACCGCGCATGCGGACACCCACGTGCAGACTCCTCAGCGATCCGGACATTCACGAACACCCGAGCGTGACCCGAGTCACGACTACTTCGTGAGTGACTCAGGATCGACTCCTGTCGCTTCGGGTGGCCGCTCCGCCACACACACACACACCCACGCTCACGCCCACAATCACACACACCTCCTCTTCCTCCAGGAAGAAGGACCACACAGCCGACCCCATCGGGCCACGCTCCGAACGGGTTAACGCCCCTTCCTGTGCGTCTCCGGACGCTCACACGCACGCACGCACACACACACACACACACACACACACGACTTGCAAGTTTGAATGTTTTGTTTTGTTGATCATGTGTTAATTAGTAATAGACATTGTTAATAAACGCTCATTAACTGAACTGAACGATTCATGCTTCTTTTTGGATGTCTTGTGACAAATGCCCATGGTTGGACAGTCTATGCTCGATCTCACACCTTCTCTGATAATTTAACGGTTGTTTATCCAAAGATTAACATCCATCTTAAATTATCTTTCCATCTTTGAGACTGAAAATTGGTAATGAATGTTCCTCTGACGAGGTGGTGCCCCGGAATTATTAATTAAATAACCCACAGGTTCATTTAACGCATAATTCACAACTTCCCTCAGCTCATTTTCTGTAATTTACCCATTTCCAGTAATTGGTAATTTGCGGCATTATTGATTAATTAATAACACCTTGTTAATCAATAAGTTAATGGTTAAATCACTCTGTGGTCTACTCCATTCCCAAATAGCTGATTATTTAACATTATTAACGAATAAATAACCATTTATTCTGATTAATAATAATTGATGTTGGGTTAAATTACTTGGTGCTTCACTTTAAACAGTTTATTATGCCATAATTGATTGTTATTGGTGATCCACTGTTAATGACCTGCAAGTATTAATTGGTAAATCAAAATTTACCCAAATTAATAAGTAACTAAATTACCTAAAGTAATCCATTACTCTCAGTAATCAATACTTTAGTAATTTATTCCCAATTACCAATCGTAAACCCCAACATATTGGTGCGGCCCGTGTGAGGCTGTTTTAAACCAGGCTTTGTCACAAAACTCCCAAAACCTGAATTGTTCCTTTGTTGTTTTTCGTTGCTGTTAACTTTATTCTGGCAGAATTTGGTTTTTCAGAGAACGTGTTACAACATTGCCGAACAAAGTCAGTTGTGGTTGTGAAGTGGTATAGAGAGTGGTTTTTCTTGTTAAATTTGCATCGCATGCATTTTTAACTCTTCTTGGAAAGCAACAGTCAAGTTATTGCTCACCAGGTTTTGTTAGACTCGTCTTACTAACCTGATTAGGCTGCAATCGAGCAATTAACATAACCTCGTAGGTTTGTAAGTCACAGGTACGGCTCACCTGTGCACTTTAACACGTGTTCACAAGCAAGCTCATCTGATATTGAGTGTAAGCCTCTATTATCATGGATAATCAGAGCATTCAGACATCAGGAGCAGCAGAGGCGCTGCGGACGCCTCCAGAGCCAGCCCTGCATGGCACAGCAGCGGCGGTGCTCTCATGCCTCTCCGTGCCAGAGAGAAGACGCTTCAATGACTTCAGCATTGAAGAGTGCGACGCAGAAATCCGGAGACTGGCTGACAAGCTCACCCAGCCGGACGGCATCCAGCCGAGCGTCATTACAAGCACTTTAAACGAACTTACGCTACTCTGCCAGCGTAAAGCCGAGCTCCAAGCTCAGAAAGCCCAAGTGCATCTGTCTCAGCTGCAACGTCAAAACGATCAGCTGACCTGTGACGTCACGGACCCACAGGACCTGGCCCAGCCGGGCCAGAACCATCTTGTGGAGCTCCCAGAGTCACATAGCCCTCCTCCACCACCAGAGGAGAAATATACCGCAGGTTTTTCAGAAACATCACCCGAGGTCGTCGACCTCCCATCCGCTGACAGGACCGAGCACCCGGTCCAGCCACAGCTCAGCGCTCCTCGGGAGGGAGGAGCAGACCTGCGATGTGATCTTCAACCTGTCCAGTCAGATGGACAGCCCGACCCCAACCGGGGTCATCTTGAAGCAACCCGATCAGGGAGGCTCGACATCGTCTGCCAGCCGAGTGTCATAGCATGGATGCAGACCGCATATTACCATGAGGTAAGTGATTCTGCTCCACATCACCATCATGCTTCCTCCCCCGCTTCTTACACTGAGGTCTCTCAGTTTCCACCTCCAGCCGGTCCCCTTCCATCTGGGTCCCGCCGCTTCGGCGTGCATCTTGGCGTTCCCGCCACTCCTTCACTGCAGGCCCGCCGCGGTGCCAGCAGCTTTGGACCCCCAGCTACTGTGGAGTCCATCCACCCCAGTAGCCTCCACTTCCACCGGCCTAGAGATCCTCGGTTGTATCCGCACCGAGATCGGTCAGAGTTAGACCCAGCAGACTCTGACAGCTTCAGCTCTCCCAGGGGGCGTGGTCCGAGCACCCGCCAGTCAGGATCCCTGGTGAGAGACATTGATCGCTTCGACCCCAGTCGCTCGGAGGTTAGTATAGAGGACTACCTCCGAGAGGTCGAGCGGTTCTTCCTGGACTCTCCCTCCGCTTCCAATCATGAAAAGCTGAAGCTTTTCTGGAAGAAAAAGTCCAGAAGCATCCATGTGTGCATGGAATCACTTCCACCCTCCATCAGAGACCGACACCCTGACTTCCATCAGGCTCTCAGTGAAGTGTACCATGACCCCGCCTCCGCAATGCCTGGTCCCCGCGTGATTTCTCATAAGAAGTCTGAACCTCCAGGGGAGGACTACAGACGCCTGAGAGATAGCCGCACAGAACCAGAGCTGGAGGATGATCATGCACCCTGGTCCATGTTTGTTGATAACCCACACGGCCGTGTGAGGTTCAATGTCGCTCTGTTTTCCAGGACCGCCGGACACACCATGACAGAACTCCGCAGACGTGCGCAGTTGGTGTGGGAGCAGCGTCAACGCCATACCGGCACAAAGCCTGTAGGTGGCGCCAGAGTCCATGGAATCCAGGCGACAGGCGGCACAAACCAGCGATCTGAAGGTCATGAGTTCCCTCCCCCTAAAGCGGTTGGCATAGGGCGGTCTAATACACACCCACCGCCTCGACACCAGGGTAAACAACCAGGTCAAATGGGTGAGAAACTGGGTCCGCAGAACCCTCAACACAAAGTGGGGTCAGACCCAAGCCACACATGGAGAGGTGAGTCTGTAAAGAACCAAGGGCTCCCCCTAGGGGACGACCTGAGAACAGAGCTGCAGCAGTGGATGAAAACCTGCACTCAAGCAGCCATACAGGGCCTGGACCTGACCTCCCGGAGGGGGGTGCAGGACCACCAGCCCCTCCTCGCCTGACTAGGCCGAGACTCCCTCCCTGCCGCTCACAGGGCTCCCCCTGTGGGTTGGGGAAGGGAGTTCGGTAAGTCAAAGAGGGGGGCCGAGACCACCGATCTCCAGCCCTCATACTTACCGTTCCTGACTTTCCTGAGCCGTTTTGAGCGCAAAGATCATCTCAAGCGCATTTGCACCACCGCAGTGGTAGAGGTGTGTGTCATCACTCTTGCCCTGCTTCATTCTGGGTCTGAAACAACTTCCATGTGTTCAGTGACTTTCGCAGTGGCCTGGAGAACCCTGCTCTCTCTTGGTAAACCATCTCATGCGGCAGCCTGCAGTGTTAGCATCACCAGCTACACTCAGGATTCTTCACCCACAACACCATCGGTCTGGGTGAACATCACGTTCCAAGAGACATCATTGGTGCATCCCACCAACGTCACCACACTGAACACAGAACCACGAGTCATCGGCCACGACCTCCTCGACCGACCAGCGCCGCTGATCGATCACCATCTTGGGCACCCGCGAGCCCAAATCAGCGATCCGATTCCATCTGGTCCAGAAATGGACCAGGCCGCTTCCAACAGCAGAGTCGCTGTCACCGAGTCCCGAGGTCCGGCACCGATGCTCATGCCGCTCCCAGAATCCAGCTTGCAGAGACCGCTGACTACACCTCCTTTCGGTCACCAGCAACCACATGCTGGAATCCAAAACCGCTTTCAGGATCACCCGTCTCTCTTATGCTCACTAAAACGTGTGAGCTCTCCTTTGTACAGCCTCCACGCCGTGGTAGGAGTACATTTAAATGGAACCTCGGTTCCCGAGACACTCTTGGACCTCTGGTCCAAGAAATCCGCCATCGACGTGGACCTGCTGAAACTCTCGTGCCCGCACGATGCGCCTCCCAAGCAGGTGCAACCCAGTCAGCACCGACTCTCAGCAGGCTCCACCCAGACCTCCATTAAGGCCATCGGCGTATGCGTTCTGTCCGTGCGCGCCGGACAGAAAGAAGCCATGCACTGTATGAGCATAAATTATGGTCTACGTCCCCCTGGTCTCACCAGGGTGGACCTCCTTCTCAGGCTTGGGAACCAACTGCATGCTGTGAACCAAGATCTGTGGTCGCCACCGAGCACTGACCCGCAGCAGCTGACGGCGGAGCCAGAAGAGCTGGCATCTGGCCAAACCAGCCCGCAGGCGCGTCATGTGGCCCGCGACACAGAAGTCACAGCCCCGGCAAGACCAGCAGGGGTCCCCATTCACCTGACACTCCTTCAGGGGCAGAAAATGCCTGATCCACAGGCCCTTCTCCAATCATTGCCCCGCTTTCGTCACCTTCATCTAATGATCTGTGGCACACCTCTTCTTGAGCTGAACCGTCGTTCAGCCTACCTGCTAGTCCAGAATCCAACACAGATTGTGATTCAAGTGACTGCACGGCAACCACCGAGGGTGCCAACCGACAGTTCGTTCCACCATTTTGAGCCACTGGTCCCAGCCATCGGCGACCAATCCCTGTCCTTAAACAGGGACGGCGTGCTCAGTGACGCTTCTTTTACAGTACCGACCAGGGTGATCACAGTTAGCCGCCATAACGCCGTCGAGCAGGAGGCAGTTTGTGATGCAACCCCGGGTACGACAGGTGACATGATCGTGTACACCCTGGCATTCCAGCCAGGAGACACAAGTACACCCGGTGAACCGGTTGAGCATGCGCTCGGAAAGCCTTGCTCCGGTTCCCAGCCAGCGATCGAGCGACGGCTTGCAGAAGCGGATGTTCTCGCAGCTCGGAACTGGAGAAACGCACTCAGAGGTGTTTTCCGCGATCTTCAAGCGACCCTCGCCCGGGACTCGCATAACGGTGGGGTCACTGACCTCCTCCCGGTGCCTGTTCCCACTGACACTGGTCCGCCACCGTCCTTTGCACGGCAGTTCAGAGTTCGGTCGGCTGCCTACGAGTCAGCGCAGAGGATCCTTGACCGATCGCCGGAGGAGAACCTCAACCAAGAGTGCAGCTCAACCCACAATTCACCAATCTGGCCAGCGTTAAAACCCAAGGGTAAATGGCGGCCCACCATGGCGGTGGACCCCGCTGACCAGTACAGACTCGGCTTTTCCTTCGGCAACCTCCAGCACGCCTGGAACCGGTGCCCATTCGGCTACTTGAACCCACCATCGGAGTTCACTATCTTTCCCCATAAAGCCATGAGCGACGCTGCCGTCGGCAGCAGCCTCATCTCTGTGGGTGACTTCCTCATGAGGAGCTACTCCTCTGAGGACCATTCAGCCGAAACCGAACGCGTCTTGAGCCAGCTCCTGGCTCACTTTTCGAACAGCCATGTTGCCTCAGGAATGATGGCACTTAAAGGCTATGACACCGAGGTCGTGTACGCTCAGAACCAGAAAATGGCCGCAGGCCGAAGCCTGGTTGAGCGTCAGCATTGTGACTGTACAGAACAGTCTAACATCAAACCTCTCCTTGTCATGACTCAGACCCTCTCTTCCCCTCATCATCACCATGATGAGGACGTCTGTCAGGGTCTTCCCCGAGTCTATGTCAACGGCTGCTCATTCCACCATGACAGCCAGCTTAGGGCCGGTGTGGGTATTGTTTGGATTGGTCAAAACGGTGACCTGCCAAGTCATTTCCAGCTGAGCCTTAAGACCAGTCAGTACGCTGAAACGCCAGCGGTGCTCACAGCACTGCAACAGGCAGCGAAACTGTCCACCAAACAACTGGTGTTTTGTTCCACCGTGAACTATGCCCACCATAGTTCCACCTCGCACCTCCCCACCGGGACGGCGAACGGCATGAGAAATGCCTGGAACAAAGACGTCAAACAGTCAAAACTGTTTTCAACATGCAACCAGCTTGTGACCGACAAAGGAATGGTAGTGGACCCTGAGAGGGTCAAAGGTCATTCCCATGTCACAGGTCCGGACAAAGCTGGAGATGATGAGGCAGAACACCTAGCCAAGCTGGGAGTAAAACAGGGAACACGCTGGGAATTCCAGCATGAGTGGCTCCCTGCTCCGCAGTCGTGTGTGGTCAACGCCGTCACCCGCCGTCAGGCCAGGGTAACACCAGGGGGCGCCAACGCGCAGACCCTCCACCGGGGACGGAACCCGGGTGACGACGACCTGATCACGACGCAGGAGCGGGACCCTGTGCTCGAACTCCTCCGACGGCGTCTGGAGGACACATCTACAGATGGAGTCCCACATGTCCCGCCGGACGGGCCAAGTCAACTACAGACCTTCACCCGTGATCTGTCACACCTGACACGGGAGGGGGGCCTGTTAGTTCACACCAACGGCCAGGGACCCGCCCAGCGGGCGGTCCAAACCAATCACCGAGGTGCCATGTTAGCTCACGCGCATGGCTCCCCGGTGGGAAGCCGCCATGGCTCCCGCACAACCCTCCAAACTCCCCAGCAGGTGGCATACCGGCCCACAATGGCCCACAACATCAAGCTTTACGCCCAAAGCCGCCTCATCCGATGTCAATTTCAACCCTCGCGACCACGGAACCGAACTCCACTCCTAAGGAGGGGGGTTATCTTACGGTGGTCTCATCCGCAAGTTGACTGGATCGGGCCCGGCCCCAGATCCTCCAGAGGTAAAAACTACCTCCTCACCGTCACTTGCTCCTCCACCAAGCGGGTTGAAAGCCTTCCAGCGCCCAGTGACGCAACCATCACAACCGCGGCCCTGTTCCTGAACCACCGGTTCAGATGCTGGGGCCTCCCTCCGTCTGGGAACACAGACAGAGGCACACATTCCGCGTCACAGGTCATGACACCCCGATACGACATCTGGGGGGTGGAAGTAAGCTTCCACCTATCATACCACACTCAGTCATCTCGTCAGGCTGAAAGAACCAACCCAACCATTACCAGCAGGCCCAGAGAGCATGCTGGTAGAAGTGGTAAAGACCAGGACGTGAAACTCCCCCTGGTGCTGATGACCAGCCGGTCTACACCGCACCACTCCACCGGAGTCACTCCCCTCGAACTGATGACTGACACAGAAATGACATCTCACTTGCACATCCTGCACCACCCTGAAGGTGTCAGTGTGGCCACCGCCCACATTGCACATCAAAACGCGGCCAATTTGCGTAAACACATCCAAACCACCTTCTCATGGGCCCAAGGAGACTTGGAGGCCGGCGTTCCAGGGGCGAAGGCCGACTCGGATCGCGTGGTATCCCGCAGAGAGCACCAGGTGGCCGGCCAAGTGTTTCACGTCAGACAGGCCCAGCCAGCAGGAACCTCCAAAACGTTCCTCCCCGGGTGGTCAGGACCATTTGAGACCGTGGGGAAACTGTCGCCAGCGGCTGACCGGATCAGAATCCTGAAGCCCAGACAGCCCCCAGGATACAAATGGGTCCACACAAACCAGATCAAACTCGTCAAACCATTCACTCCTCGGGTACCGGAGGTCAGCTCCCCGCCTGGCGAGGGGGGAGGACCTCTAACCCGGGTAGAGTAATGAGGTCACTAGCAGGGTCCAGTAGACTGCCATGTTCAACTAACATCATGCATGCACGAGTCCTGCCCACGTCATCCACCTGACCTAGTGACTAATGATGAGGTTCGAGTAACCGTTCAGGGTCCATAGTCGCTGTAAACTTACACTTTGCTTCAATAATACCTTGCATGCCTGAAAGACTGTGAAGTACCGTTAAGAACAACCTGCGTGAGTAGTCAGAAATCAGAGGCTTCCCCCGTTAGCAGCCTCAGGATAGGTGAAACACCACCGTACTTAGCATACTAACCCCGGGTGAGCAGATTTCCAGAACTAACACCGCCACGGTTATACAACGTTCACAGGTGCCTCTGACAGAGTCTCGGCGGTGCTATCCCGTTCTCTGTTAGCCAACAGAGCCAAGAGTTGGGTTTTACACAAAACCTAATTAGCATAAAGCAGAAAGTGTAATGTCTAAGCCCGTACTGAATGTTGGATTTGGGAGGGTGACACACACATACACTTCCAAACACACCACCAACACTCACTCACCATCACGGCCGTGGTTCCCGCACCGCGTATACCATCCAAATTTACAGACCAGACTGTAGCCCTGATTCTGATACCACCGTGCGTCGTAAGGCAATGCGCATACCAACCGCGGGTTATTCCTACTCCCCCCGGGGGACGGAAATAACCTACTAACCTTGGTCTAACAACCAGCTTCCTTTCTTGCTCTTTTCTTTGCTCTACACCTTCACTCTTCCATTTTGAACATGTGATTCAACTGTCTGAAATGAAGCGAGTATGTGTATGTAGCCAGTTAGAACAAGAACTGAGAGCCCTGCCCAGGTTCCCCCTCTGCCTTACCGCCCAGGTGCTCACCTCTCAACCTTGAACTGTTTGAACATGAACTGTCTCAACATGAACTGTTTGAACTCTGGACTGTTTATGGACATTATGCTTCACAGAATCTGTGGATTATTCGTCCCGTACGTTGTTCCAAAGACTGTGAACCGAATCCCACTCTTCGGACCAAAGGGGGGATGTTGGGGACGCACTGATGGACAGACCCAGCTAAGGCATGACCCGGAGTCATGTTGTCTGCGAATACTGTCCCCCCGTCATGAAGGAGACATGACCCCCGCTGTGGTGGAGACGCAGCAGACTTTGAAGCTCTCTAGAACAAAGAGAGAAACTTCTTCCTCTCAGCAGGAGGCCACAACCATCTTGTTCCCCAGAACCTGAGATGGCTGCCCATCTCCTCCACCATGTGCTCAGAACAAAGAAACCTCATGTAATGGCCGCTTATCTGTCCTCACAGAACAAAGAAGCCAGATAAGGGTGCAATACCACTGCCAACCTCACGAGGGCGCTCGTGAGGCTCCTCCCCAGAGCAGAGGAGGGAGGACTCAGATCGCCTTCTGATTGGCTGAGCGACTGCCACTCAAAAGTTGAGATCCTGCCCTCCATCTTCAGAGTTCTAAAAGAATTTTATCCAGGAAGGACGCACAGCCGTCTCTCCAACGGATTATACCCGGTACCGAACGGACCCGCTGGCCGGGACTTTTGGGACCAGTTTCTCTTCACCGGTGAAGCCCCTTTTCCCAGCGGAGCAGAACGGCAGGGACTCCCCCGGAGCAGACCGAAGACACCAGCTGGACCACGGCTCAGAGCTCCTCCGTTCTCCTCCCCCTGCAAAACCCAACTGAGGACCCGGACAGAGGAACCGGGACCTCTTCCTCCACGTGGATCTTTCCAAGAGCCTGAGGTTCTGTTGGACGCAACAGAACCGGATCGGGATCAGAGCGACGGCTTTGATCTCCCCACCGAACACCTCATCAGCCACAGGACCCACAGCGGCGGAGAGCCGCTCGTTAAAGCCCCACCACACAAGGTTTGAGACCTGGGCAGGCTTTAGGCAGCTTAATTAGTGGTGATGATTCAATGCTTGTGTGTTTTTATTGTGAACCAGGACTGAAGCCGTTCATGATATATGCATTGTTGTTTCCTTTGTTTCCTTTCTTCATCTTTCTCCATCTCTCTCTCTCCTCGTGCGCTCCCGTGCGCACGTTCACGAGCACGCGCTTCCTCCTCACAGATCAGACCCGCAAGATGCCGGCTAGCCCTGCATCTGTGCGTGTGAGGTAGGAAGACAGGCTCATCTTCCTCCGCCTTTCCTCTTTACTAACCCGAGAGTAGGGAATTGAACCGCGCGGTAGACCTCGAGTCGAGAGCACGCACGCGCGCCGCTCGCACTCTCTCTCACTCCGCCCCTCCCCGCTACCCCTCCCGTGGTAGCCGGACAGGGACCGTCGCTCCGCTCTCACTCAGTTCGCGGAGCCCAGACCTGGGACCCAGAGAGACTCCCCCGCTCTCTCCCCCTCTCTCCCTCTCTCTCTCTCTCATCTACGCAAGCGTGGATCGCGGGGTCCACAGATGCGCCGCCCGTCGGGCGTTCCCTCATCCTCTCTCTCTCTCTCTCTACCGCGCATGCGGACACCCACGTGCAGACTCCTCAGCGATCCGGACATTCACGAACACCCGAGCGTGACCCGAGTCACGACTACTTCGTGAGTGACTCAGGATCGGCTCCTGTCGCTTCGGGTGGCCGCTCCGCCACACACACACACACCCACGCTCACGCCCACAATCACACACACCTCCTCTTCCTCCAGGAAGAAGGACCACACAGCCGACCCCATCGGGCCACGCTCCGAACGGGTTAACGCCCCTTCCTGTGCGTCTCCGGACGCTCACACGCACGCACGCACACACACACACACACACACACACACGACTTGCAAGTTTGAATGTTTTGTTTTGTTGATCATGTGTTAATTAGTAATAGACATTGTTAATAAACGCTCATTAACTGAACTGAACGATTCATGCTTCTTTTTGGATGTCTTGTGACAAATGCCCATGGTTGGACAGTCTATGCTCGATCTCACACCTTCTCTGATAATTTAACGGTTGTTTATCCAAAGATTAACATCCATCTTAAATTATCTTTCCATCTTTGAGACTGAAAATTGGTAATGAATGTTCCTCTGACGAGGTGGTGCCCCGGAATTATTAATTAAATAACCCACAGGTTCATTTAACGCATAATTCACAACTTCCCTCAGCTCATTTTCTGTAATTTACCCATTTCCAGTAATTGGTAATTTGCGGCATTATTGATTAATTAATAACACCTTGTTAATCAATAAGTTAATGGTTAAATCACTCTGTGGTCTACTCCATTCCCAAATAGCTGATTATTTAACATTATTAACGAATAAATAACCATTTATTCTGATTAATAATAATTGATGTTGGGTTAAATTACTTGGTGCTTCACTTTAAACAGTTTATTATGCCATAATTGATTGTTATTGGTGATCCACTGTTAATGACCTGCAAGTATTAATTGGTAAATCAAAATTTACCCAAATTAATAAGTAACTAAATTACCTAAAGTAATCCATTACTCTCAGTAATCAATACTTTAGTAATTTATTCCCAATTACCAATCGTAAACCCCAACACTTATGTAGATACCATAAATGCTTTTATAGTACCCGGGGCTTTTATTTGTCTCAAGTGTAGCTGCACCAGGCTTTTAGTGGAAGGAGGCATGTAGAAGAGAGAGGCTTATATTTTAAAATTTTCAAAAAGTAGTGCAGTTTAGAGCTGGGGCATATATCGAATTAATTCAAATAATTCGATTTGATTTTTTCAATCAATGTGAAAATAATTAAATCTCAAAATCGAGTTTAAAACTATAGTGCGTAACTTCGGTCGCCCTCTAGCAGAATTCTGTGTTCTTACAACAATAAAGCCGGTGTTCTGTCAGATTTTGCTACCTTTGCATTTTCTGATAGACACGTCAATTAATTTTTGCAACCGTGTCAAATTTTGCTGCCGTTGTTTTTTCCCTATAGCTTTGTCCATTACAATTGTTTATCTAATTACAATGACGTTACCATGTTAAAAAAAGCAAATCTTCTTACGTCTTCCTCTATTTTTTTTTTTTTTTTTTCTAAAATTGTAGGGGAGCATATTTTGATAATACAATCCCCCCCTCAAATATTACTCTCAGTACTCAGTCACTCAAATCATTAGTATTCACCCCCAATACCCCCGTATCATTAATTCCAGCTAGTTTTAATGTGTTTTATATGTAATTTAGGGTGGTAGCATATTTTTATAAGTGCACTTGCACCCATCAAATAATGCTCCCAGTACTCAGTGCATGAATCAGTCATTAGTATCAATCCCAGTAGCCTTGTGTCATTAATCGCAGCAGTTAGTTTTCATGTGTTTTATATGTACTAAGGGGCGGGAGCATATTTTGATAATTCACTTGCACCCCATCAAATAATGCTCCCCTCAAAATTGTGAAGCGGGCCTCGACTCTGCCATGCAAACTTGGCCTGATCCACTGCAATCCTACAGCTTCTGGACAATGGTAGGGCACAACCTTCGTCTTGAAGGATGAGTCAGCCGTCACAGCAAAGGGGTATGGAGTCCAACAAAGCAGAGAGGGCATTACAGCAGCTGAATCCTGGCACAGATGTGAAGCAAATCATGGTCACATGATGGCTCGGTACACTCTCAGTACACACTTCGCAAAGACAGTTGGAATTTAAGAGTTCCATATGCAACATGCATTACAAGCACTCTTCTTATTCTGCTTATTAATTTGCTCATAACTGCTTGTTCTTCAATAATAAACACAATTGTGCAGCATGGTTACAAACCATGCTTTTTTGGTGTGTTTTTTTACAGGTGCAGTGTGAATCATGCTCAAGGTGGGCACGTTCTGAATGTGCCCAATATGAGGATGCCAAGGGGAAAATATATTTGTGCCCAAAATGTAGAAAGAATTAAAAATAGTTTATTGAGTATTTTGTCTTTCTGTTGGAATGCAGCAGGCCAGTTCAGGACCAACAGCATGGCTTCAAGGCATAAAAGTAGGTCCTGAACTGGCCTGCTGCATTCCAACAGAAAGACAAAATACTCAATAAACTATTTTTAATTCTTTCTACATTTTGGGCACAAATATGTTTTCCCCTTGGCATCCTCATATTGGGCACATTCAGAACGTGCCCACCTTGAGCATGATTCACACTGCACCTGTAAAAAAACACACCAAAAAAGCATGGTTTGTAACCATGCTGCACAATTGTGTTTATTATTGAAGAACAAGCAGTTATGAGCAAATTAATAAGCAGAATAAGAAGAGTGCTTGTATTGAAACCAATTGGTGATTGACATTCAATCCTACAGGGTGATGAGGGAAAAATACTTGACAATAGGTTTCACAAAAGGAGTCAAAAAAAGAAGTGCAGTTGCACTTAATTCAACTCATCTGACTATCAAAATATGCTCCTGCCCTGAAGTACATAAAACACATTAAAACTAGTTGGAATTAATGATACGGGGGGTATTTGGGGTGAATACTAACGATTCATTTCTGGACTGAGTACTGGGAGCATTATTTGATGGCGTGCAAGTGAACTATCAAAATTCACACCAGCATAAAAGTACTGATAAAACATCAAAACAAGCTGGGATAATTACACAGGGCTATGATAGAGGATGCTGGGACATGTAAATTCCAGTTTTACAACACAAAGTACTTACCAGTTCTCCGAGAGCTCTCCTGTCCTGCTCTCGATGCTCACTCAGCGCGAACTCCAACAGGGAGCAAAGAATTACGGGCGTGACTTTAATAACGTGGAACACGTGCGCATAGCCGCAAAGTAGCAATTTTGGATGGGGAGCAAAATCTGACAGAACACCTGCGCTTCAACATGACGTACGCCCAGGTGTCCCCAGTGTCCCCCCCAACCCCAACCTGCCACAGTGATTCGCGTTTCCACAGCGGAAACGGTTTTCATTCTGTGTGAATCAGGACAACTGGTGAAAAAAAGATGGACTCTTCCGAAGAGGTAGTTATTGTTTTCTTTATTTTGCCACAGAAATGCAAATAGCTGATTAAAACGGGAGACGAGGTGCCTGCTAGTCTGTAACTGACAGGTTAGTGGATGAAAAGACCCAGTGGTCGTCAGCGGAGATCATTTGTTGTCCGTCGGTCTCCAGTAGCTGCTTCTTGATGAAAAACAAAGTGTTACACATAAAGTAGGAAAAAAGCCATGTCAGTCCCACTAATTCTAGAAAGTGTCAGTGCCTGTGCTGCACCATTTACCGTGATATGGTGTAGGAAAAAAGTGTAATTTTTTTTTTTTTTCATTTCTTTGGATTCTCTGCCACGTGGCTTCCTGGCCTGCCTGAGCTCTGCCTGTTGCTATGAGACCCTCCCATCCTCCCCCTCCCTTCTTGTTGTGACGTAAAATGCATAATTTCCTGTGCGCTGGCGCGTAGGGTGACCATATTTAGAATTTCAAAAAAGAGGAGGGGGGGGGGGTGCTCGAGGCACAAATTCAGATAGGCTTCTCAGAGGTTGATGAAAATGCTTTATTATGCTTCAATGATGCGAAACTAACTTCTTTAACAAAATTAAATGAAATGTAAAAACTTGAAACAAAACAATAGCTCTCTTAGACTCTTCACAAATATTAAATAATGTTCTAAATATGAATCTTCTGTTAGAAAATCCAGCTTCAACAATATATTTCTTAATAACTAATAAGATAGAAGAATATAAGAGTCTCACCAAAACACTAACTTAACAAACAAAAAGATATATACTTTTAATCTTAAATTGTTTTCTTCATCCTGCTTTTCTTCTACATTCTGTTTTTCATCTCGGTATGTTGGAACATTTTTTTGCAGTTCATCTGAGAAGCTGCTCTTAAAGCTGGTGTCTGGAGTTTCCGTTCGTTTCCAACGTATGACTCATTTTTCAACAGAGCTTCAATGTGTCAGTCTGGTTCCATACTACAATATAATATTAGCACAAAGCAATATAAAGATTTATTTATGAGCTCCGCCTTCGTCTCATAGACCCCCATGTTATCCGAAAAAGCGTCGGTCAGCTTCAGTCAATAGATTTCGAGCTTCCTCATTCTCGTGCCGTCAATCAACGCGTGGAGCAGCCAGAGAGCACGGCCGCTCGCCCAGCAGAGGAGAGTTAGCTCTGCAGCAGATATATCCACTGTCTGCTGAACATCCACCGGAAACAGCTCAACATGGAGGATGCTGCAGGACTGGAGGCTCTCATTTTCACCCGACGGATCATTTGAGTGCACAATTAAAGGGGGGCTTGGTCGCTCATGAAAGTAGAGGGAGGGGGAACCTGAGATGTTGGATTAAAAAAAAAAACCTCTCTCTTTCAAAACTCCGGACACCAGCTTTAAGCTTAGGCTTTTTCCTGCTCCGCTGTCGAATTAAGTAGAGAAGGAATTCATCAGTTCTCCATAAATAGTGTTGTAAACAGTCGGAATGCATTGATCTCATGCCTTGTATTATAATAAATAGAGGGGTTAATAAATAGAATTTAGATTGTTCTCTGATCCCACTCTATAGCGATAGGAGGCGCTACTGCGCCTGTTGAAATGGTGCCATCTGCCGTTAAACACCACAGAAGAAGAATCAATCAATCAATCAATCAATCAATCAATCAATCAATGTATTATTGTACAGCCCAGTATCACAACAACAGCTGCCTCAGAGGCTTCAAGATGTTACACTGGTTGGTAAAAATAAAAACAGTGAATAAGCATCATGTTAATATGTCAAATTCACAGTAACGAGACAAAATGAAGCAACCACCGCCTTAGACTAGGCATGTGCCGATATGAAAATTTGATATCACGATATTGGTGGCCCAAAATATCACGATTCACGATATTATTACGATATTTGGTGCGTTGCTTTTAATTCTATTGAAAATGCCCCAAAACATTGCGAAATCCATCAATATCTGTCAACAACACTGTGCATTTTAACATGCCTGAGCACATTTTGATAAAGTAGAGGGAAAAAATGAAACTTTACTCTCGCCTATTTTTTTTTTCCAGATTCCATACTGAAAAACACCATGATAACAATGAAGCAGCCATAAAGCTGCCACTGACTGCATTCAGCAGCTCCTGGACTACAACTGGGCCAGGTTTCATGAGATCAGCATAAAGCACAGAGATTTTATAGTGTTTACTTTGGATAGAACCAGGAGAACCCTTCATTTGGCCATTTGGAGACCAACCTATGCCAAACTATAATCAATCAATCAATCAATCAATTTATTTTTGTACAGCCCAGTATCACAACAACAGTTGCCTCAGAGGGCTTCAAGATGTTACATTTGTCGGTAAAAGTAAAAACAGTGAATAAGCATAATGGTAATATGTCAATATTTACAGTAACGAGACAGAACGAAGCAACCACCGCCTTAGACCCTCACATCCGGCAAGAAAAAACTCCAAAAACCCAGTGGGAAAAGAAGAAATCTTGGGGAGAACCACAGTATGGAGGGATCCCTCTCCCAGGGACGGACAGCTTTGGCAACAGCTAGCATGAGACAATAAGAAGTAAAGCCTAGGACTATGTTGAGGACAGTCCGTTGGACGGTCCAGCACAAGAACCACGGATCCCAGCAGTAGAACCGAAGCCAGTCCACGGGCAGGACCGACAGGAGTGTCCTCCCGGTCCGGACAGAGCTTGTTCATAGGCCTTCGTAATAGTGGAGTCAGCAACTGAAACTGGAGAAGACTCCCCCTCGAAGGGGGGGACAACAGGTGAAAAGCAATGAACGGACTAAAGGGAAGAACATTCAGACATTAGAGGACAGGGCTCAGTGCACCGTACTTCCCACAGCATTCTAGCTCCTAGGGCAGCTTTGTGGATACTTAACTGTTTAAACTAGTATTTAGTTAGTATAGTTTAGTTTAGTTTAATTTAGTTTGGTTTAGTTTAATTTTGTTTAGTGTAATTTGGTTTGGTTTGGTTTAGTTTAATTTAATTTAATTTAATTTAGTTTAGTTTAGTTTAGTTTAGTTTAGTTTAGTTTAGTTTAGTTTAGTTTGGTTTACTGTAGTTTGGTTTGGT
Organism: Salarias fasciatus; assembly: GCF_902148845.1. NCBI lineage: Eukaryota > Metazoa > Chordata > Actinopteri > Blenniiformes > Blenniidae > Salarias > Salarias fasciatus. Next base: position 271,184 of record NW_021941229.1, read on the forward strand.
TTGTTTTAGTTTAGTTTAGTTTAGTTTGGTTTACTTTAGTTTGGTTTGGTTTGTTTTAGTTTAGTTTAGTTTAGTTTAGTTTAGAATCCCTAGCTGACCTGATCATAGGCTGCATCGAAGAGAAACGTCTTGAGCCTAACCTTAAATGTGGAGACTGTGTCTGCCTCTTTGACACCACTTGGAAGCTGGTTCCATAAAAATGGTGCCTGATAGCTTTGGAGCATTTGGAGACCAACCTATGCCAAACTATACTAAGTAGGTTTATAACTTATTTGAAAGGAATCTGACTTTAAAATACTTTTAATTTCCACTACAGGAGTCTGTATGCAATGCAGCCTTTGGCTCTGATATTTAGCCACTATATCATACATTTCTGCAGTTTTTGTGCAGAAACTTATAATTGTCCACAGTATTGTGCACAGTACAAAATACTTTTTTAATAAATGACTGAGCCATAGCATTTAGTTTCCAACTGAAATATATTTATAATAATAAAATCAATACAAAAATAGCCAATTATATGACAGGGAAAACAAAAAAAATCCCCTTTGCAACATGTAAACACATGAAGAAAAAAACAAAAACAATGTGCAATAAGCTGTAGAAACGCACAATGAAGATAAATGTGCACGTTTCAGAATAAAAAATTGCCAAATATCACAGAAACAATCACTGATTGTGTGTGTCGCGTGTGTCTCGCTCTGCGGTGCACTGCTGCGTCTTTTAGAACCAAGATGGCGGCGGCGCTCGTGCGGTTACGCTAAAAGATGTCTCCCAGCTGGATGATGCCTCAGTCACGTGTACCGTATCGTATGAACACTCACCAGACATGTCAACAAACTTTATTTAAACTCCCAAGATTAACGACAAGCCCACAAGATGGCGACAATAACATTCAGGCGCGTGACGCGCTGTCACTACTGCAGAGGATTATGAAGTTAGTTTTGGTCAGAGGAGAGCGTGGATAGGTGGAAAATGACCACAGAACGGTAAGGAAATAAAACATGTTGTGTTTGGTGTGAATAGCTTTGAGATTTGGCGAAGAAGTGTGAGAGAAACATGCAATCTGAGGCGCTGGCTGTGAAATGTAAAGATGGGTTTTGGGTTTGTTTTGCCGCTGACGGGAGGCGGTCGGCTCAGAGAAGATTCTGCCTGGTGTCTCTTAAAGAGCAGCTTTTCTAGTTTCACGCGAGGCCCAATACGTTGGGATGGAGCACACGGATCTCTGGTTCTGTTGCGTTTTGTGTCGGGAGGTGCAGCTGAGGGGGGCGGTACAGTGTCTGTCGGGCCGAACGCGTTAATGCCTCGTTTTAATCATCCTGGCATAAAATTACTTACTTTAGGGGTTTTCTGTGGATCTGGGACTTTTGTGGTGGTTTGCAGTACATTTTGCTGCAGAGGCTTTGACACCTTGGGTTAGATCAGTAGCTGTTTCGGTAATGGGCTTGTCTCCAGATGAAACAGACGATATCTTGTAAATGACGTGATATGATAATCTCGGCTGTCCAATATCGTAAATCGCGATTATATCGTAAATTGGCACATCCCTACCTTAGACCCTCACATCCGGCAAGAAAAAACTCCAGAAACCCAGTGGGAAAAGAAGAAATCTTGGGGAGAACCACAGTATGGAGGGATCCCTCTCCCAGGGACGGACAGCTTTGGCAACAGCTAGCATGAGACAATAAGAAGTAAAGCCTAGGACTATGTTGAGGACAGTCCGTTGGACGGTCCAGCACAAGAACCACGGATCCCAGAGGTAGAACCGAAGCCAGTCCACGGGCAGGACCGACAGGGGTGTCCTCCCGGTCCGGACGGAGCTTGTTCATAGGCCTTCGTAATAGTGGAGTCAGCAACTGAAACTGGAGAAGACTCCCCCTCGAAGGGGGGGACAGCAGGTGAAAAGCAATGAACGGACTAAAGGGAATAACATTCAGACATTAGAGGACAGGGCTCAGTGCACCGTACTTCCCACAGCATTCTAGCTCCTAGGGCAGCTTGGTGGATAGTTTAGTATTTAAACTAGTATCTAGTTAGTATAGTTTAGATAGTTTAGTTTAGTTTAGTTTAGTTTAGAATCCCTAGCTGACCTGATCATAGGCTGCATCGAAGAGAAACGTCTTGAGCCTAACCTTAAATGTGGAGACTGTGTCTGCCTCTTTGACACCACTTGGAAGCTGGTTCCATAAAAATGGTGCCTGATAGCTAAAGGCTCTTCCACCTAGTGTCCATTTAGAGAGTCTAGAAGAAGTGCTCCGCTGTCTGAAGCCCCGTCTGCTCTGCTCCGTCTGTGTGTGTGTGTGTGTGTGTGTGTGTGTGTGTGTGTGTGTGTGTGTGTGAGCGCGCGGCGCAGATCGGCTCACAAGACGCCTCTCGGTAATCACGTCGCGCAACAAAGTCTCATAGTACTGTGTGCAAAGCGCTGCTCAATTTACGTTCACGTGCTGAGAAACAGTGAACCCCGGACATTTCCTTGAATTTAAAAAACCCGCCCGGACGCCCCGGACAGGACGTAAAAAGAGGACATGTCCGAGGAAAAGAGGACGTATGGTCACCCTACTAGCGCGGGAATGTCGCCGGTCGACAAGCAAAGCAAGAATTATATTGAAAAATCCAGCGGCATGTTAGAGGAGCCGATCGGCTTAATCTGCATTTTGTCATCTCCACTAGCAGTGGCCTGGCTAAAACGGACGTTCAGAGACATTTAAAAGTTACGCACTATAGCTTTAGGGTGAATTCCAGTTCTCCCCTCAGCCCTCGCCCTTGGCCCTAACCCTTCGTATTGCGCGTTCACGTGAAGTGGTAGTGGCGTCCCGATTCAACTTCACACCCCTTCAGACCGAGGGGGAGGGCGGAGAGCGAGGGCTGTCTGGCCCTCGAAACGGAGATTTTCTGGGGGCACACTGGAAAACGAGGGCTATGTGAAACTTCCCACATTGCGCTGGGAAATGGTGAAGAAAACATCCGCGGCAACCAAAGAAATCTACAAATGTGAGTATTTTTTGTTAAAAAACCCCGCTATTTTAAGGTCGCTGCAATGTTCCGTGACAGCTCGTTAGCATTAAGTGCATCTGCTCATGTAAACTGATACTACCGTAGCCTGCTTTTCTGCTTTGAGCGTATAAGACAACCGGAAATATGCAATTTGTGCTCCGCTAGTAAACATGACCGGAGCATTATGCAGGATCAGACTGTAACGTTAACATCAACGAGCACCGCTGGGATCATATGATTGATGAAGAATGAAACGTGGGTTGTGAACGAATAATTCCTTCACAGCAGTGCTGCATATCAACCAGATAATTGTGAAAACCTTATATAATAAAATAACCAGCCTGGCAGCAGATTACTACAGCAGATTACTTGTGCTTTCATTCACATATGACAGCTGCAGCCCTCTTATGTGTCTTAACTTTTCACTCATATTTCACTTTACTTTTTATCCAGGGAAGAAGAATAAGAAGAGGAAGAAGAGCAACAACCTGTTTTACTTTTTGAAAGAGGAAAGTGCAAAGGAGCAGAAGTGCCACAAAGAGAGTGAAGCTAAAACTGAGTGTTTTTTGAGCCTTTTTGCCAGATGCAAATAATTAATCCTTGTCCAGCCATGGTGTGTAGGACCCTTTTGCACATTTTGTTATTGTTATGGTTAGTTAAATATATAAGAGTCCGTTTTTTGTTTTACAGAACTGCTGGTTTGATTTATTTTTTTTTTGGTTGTTGTGCAACACAGCTTAATCCTTTTACATGTTTATACTATTTTATTAATTTTGGAGCAAAAAAGTTAAAACTGTTGCTGGTAATGCCAATTGCATAATAAAATGCATTCTTTCTAATTTGTATGAATTATTATTAACATTTTTATGCAGCACACAGAAAAAACAATCCAGTTGCAAGGAGAGGGAGATTCGTGCAGCTGGAGACGCATCGTAAGTTCGTTTGTAAACAATACCGGCGTCAGTGTACTACGTCATGGCCGACCACTGATGACGTATGATGATCTTGATGGATTGTCCCATTTCTTAGAGGGGAATTTCAGGCCCTACCCCTTGACACTCCGTTTCAAGGGGTAGGGCGAGGGGAAGGGTTAAGGGCTAGGGGAAGGGATGAAAAATAGAATTGAAATTGGACCTTAATGTTTTCTGTCCCTCCGCCATTTTTACTGGACGCATGTAATACACACAGTCACCATACCGGAGGACTGGCGCTGTAGCACAGACGACCGTCAGTACAGCGCCGTAGTGCTTCACAGAAAAAAAGAAAAGACAAAAAAAATTAATAAATAAAACAGGCTTATATTGGGAGGCGGCTTTTCATGAGCTTTCTTCAGTGACGCACCCGGTCATTAAAGGTGCATTAAGGAGTTTTTCAACTTCAAAAATACTTATTTTCCACCATAGATATGTTACACATTTTTAATGATGTGTACTATGTGCCCTGACTTATTCATTACCAGAACCTCTAACAGCGCTAAACTGTCACTTGAAAGCTGCAGTGCCGGTCCGGCTCCAGAGTTTTTTTGGGGAGAATTTGAAAGGAATGACGTAATGCGCGCTCCAGCTGGTTAGCTTTCGTTTTGTCCGCCATTACTCCGCCAGATGCTTAGTGAGCAACAACTGAGCAGGATCTTCCAGAAAGTCAGAACAGACTGGCTTCTAGCACTGCAGCTCCACACAGACTCCACCATGGAAAAGAAACTTCAATCTTACTTGAGCGCTTCTAAAAGAACGAGGAAGGAGTTCCCCTCTTCCGTTCACGCAGACCACAGGCACGAGTGTTTCACTAAGCTGCATTATGCCCGAGGCCTGCAGGGGGCGCTGTTTCGCATAAAACATGCAAACTGGGCATAAACATGTACCTTTAAAGGAGACGGGCTTTTAATGGAATACAGGTCATTATTAGAGGATTTACGGTATGTAAGTGTCTGAAAATATACATTCAGTATATGTAAATTTAAAAAAAAAAGGTTTATTCATATTGTTTTTATAATATTGCCATCCATCATTATCTTTTTCACAATTCCTGATTAGAAGTTTGAAAATATTCTTTTCAGTAGGTTTCCTGGTTGCCTGGAAAGAAAGAGTTTCCCTTCATTACATACAGCCAACTCCATTTTGGGAGGGTTAGACTAGCAGAAAAATGCCATAATAATCTTTCAATGTAAGCTTTAATTTTGGAGTCTATAAAGGACATATTTTATGAATATCTTGCACACAAATGCACTCCCACAAGCTGCATTAATTCATTAATGTGCATAATGTTGATCATTTGGCATTTTGAATGCTTTCTTTATTCTTTACCTGTGTATTTGTTTTTTGTGTTTTTTTTTTTTTTTTGCTTCTGGAACAATTCAGTTTCCCATAGAAACCATTAAAGGAATACTCCACCCAAAAAACGATTTGGCCTCATTTTCTACTCACCCTCATGCTGAGAAACACTCCGGAGCACTTTTTTGACGTTTCAAATGCAATTGGAGATGTTTGGGGATTTTCGTTGTCAACAAACAGGGACCGACAAAGCCCGACAGAAAAAATGGTCCATAAAATCCACAAAACGTTCCCATTTTCCTTCATACTGCTCGTCCGCTGTAATCCAAGTGTCCTGAGCGCGTAACGTCCATAATTAATTCTTAACGAGGTCATTTAGTACATTTTAAGAGCCCAAACAGGGCGCTCTCATACAGCTCCATTGCATGTCTGTGCGCACCCTGAACTACGGAAGCCTCGGCAGACCAAGCCAGACGCTTGCGCGCTTTCAGTGACTACTTTTCTAAATTGCAAGTGTAGAAGAAGAAGTTCCGCTGTTTATATTCTGCTGTGAGTGACCGAGCTGTGGACAATCACAAAAGTAATTGGCTGCTGTTTTAAAGCTTTGAATTCGGTGTCCTGCTGAAAGGGCACAAGCGTGTTGCTTGGTCTGCCGCGGCTTCCGTAGTTCAGGGTGCGCGCAGACATGCAATGGAGCTGTATGAGAGTGCCCTGTTTGGGCTCTTAAAATGTACTAAATGACCTCGTTAAGAATTAATTATGGACGTTACGCGCTCAGGACACTTGAATTACAGCGGACGAGCAGTATGAAGGAAAATGGGAACGTTTTGTGGACTTTATGGACCGTTTTTTCTGTCGGGCTCTGTCGGTCCCTGTTTGTTGACCACGAAAATCCCCAAACATCTCCAACTGCATTTGAATCGTCAAAAAAGTGCTCCAGAGTGTTTCTCAGCATGAGGGTGAGTAGAAAATGAGGCCAAATCGTTTTTTGGGTGGAGTATTCCTTTAAAGTGTCATGAGGATGAATGGTTAAAGTTGTGTGTGAAATGCAGGAGAAGTAATATCTAACCTTTCTATAAAACAGGTGCGAAAGGAAGTTTTTTCTTAATCCTCATTTTGAAAAGCAAAAGTCACTGAGGAAGTTAGAAACGTTATCTTGTCATGGTTCATGGAAAAAAGAGAAGTGAAAAAATGAACAAGCCAGAGAGGAAGAGGATCCTCGTGAACTGAATGTTTAAACAAATACGATTGACTTTTCCACTGAAAAACCCATCAGATGAAAGGATGGAGGATGGCTCTTCTTTTCCATCCTTTAGTTTTTCTGTGATTGTTGGAGGCAAAAATCCCTGATTATGTGTCATGTTTTCTTAAAAAATGTAATGAAATATGTGGCCGATGTGAGCCACAGCATTGATTTTAATGAGTAAGGATTAGTGGCGTCCGTTCCGCAGCCGGAACGCGTCCGGTGTGAGCCCGGCATTAGTTTCTGTCTCTGTTCTCAGTGAAACCAAACTTCCCACCCTGCTGGTTTAGACTCAGAACCACTTGATGAAGAGGCTGATTTAAATGTTTCCATCGTCACTGGACAGAAACACTGAGTGGAGGCAGGAGCTGTGTGTGATGAGAGTATTGATCACTGGTCCCGATTATTTTGTGAGTTTTGTACTGAAGTCAATGACTTATGCGGTGGAAGTGCCTTTTGGAAAAATGTGGGGCCCACATAAAGATGCAGAGTTAGACTTATGTGTTGAATCATGCGATGGTATAAACAAGCTGGTCTCAACTCTTAGTGCAGATGTTCCGACGCATCACAGTATCAAGGAAAAGCTCCTCAATGTGTGCTGTAATTGAACAAGTAATCCACACAGTATCACCCTCAAGAGTTTCTGATGGTTGGCTTTTCTTAAAAAAGCACGATACAAATTATCAAGCATTCTCCTGTTTTTTCTTTTTTGTATCTGTTGAATTTGTTTTGGCACCAGATGTAAATTCAAGGCCCTGAAATCAAATAACAGAAGCTTTCTGGAACTGGAATACTTAACTTGGCCCCTTTATTCTCCAGCTTGATCCTCTGTGTGTGGTCAGGGTTAGAAGCTTTCAGAGGCTGTCTCTGTCTCTCTCTCTAATCCCTCTCTGAGCTCACATTAGGCCTGCTAGTGTGAGTCGAATTAAAGCTGGTTTCTAGCTCTATTTCTTCAGACAAAAAATTGTGACAGCTAATGGGAAATAAAAATGGATTAAGTGCAATCCCTCTGGCAGGTCTCATTTCCTTGCTAAAAAGCTAATATAAATCTCACACTGCTGGAGTTACAGAGCTTGTCGAATGATTTCCCACATTTTTTGTTAAATATTCTAGACCATGTTCTGCCACCTTTATGACCAAAAGAGCCATTTTAGTGATTTTTCCGTCATGTTGTTGTGGAGCCACATTTAGGGCCAATCCCAATTCTACCCCTTACCCCTCCCCCTCAGCCCTACCCCTATGATATGTGCGTTCACGAGGCTTAAGGGCTATCCCAATTCTAATTTTTGAATAGGGGTAGGGGAGAGGGGGAGGGCTATTTCACCCCTTTCAGGGAAGACTGCATCGATGCTTCCTATTCTCTATAGGGGTAGGCGGAGTTTCACATTGGCCAGAAAAAAAAAAACATGGCACCCACCAAGGAGTCGCACAAATGTAAGTTTGCTTTCTGTATGCTATTTAAAAAGCTATAAAAAGTGCATTTGCTTCACTGAAATTTATAGATATACTAGCGTGACAGTGTCCCAGTCATGGATTAACGTTTTAGCGCTGCGTTCAGTTTAGAGGTGAAAATGAAGAAAAGTTTTTGAAATCAAAATACAGCGCCAAAACACAATGGGAGTAAGTTATATTATTCATCTAAGCTATAATATGTCAGTAATAAAACGTGTTTATATAGATATATATGTATTACTTTAGGAAATTCATAAAAGACAATGGCTTGGAAGGTGAAGTTACAGCCCAGCAAGCTTCAAAAAAGTGGGAGAACCTCAAAAAGAAATATAAGTTAAATAATATTACCATTGTTAAAAAACAAAATTAATTTCTATCATTTCTAATATCCATAGTTTTTTTGTTGTTATAGGATCTGAAACTTGTAAAATCTGGCTCTGGCACAGAGGAGGGGGAAACCACTGCTGCAAATTGGCCTTATTTCGAAAGGGGTATCCCAATTCATAGTGCTGCAGAAATAGCCCCAGCCCTCAGCCCTGTTCTAAAAGGGGTAGGAGAATGATAGGGGCAGGGCCAAGGGCAGAGGGGTGGGGGTAAGGGGTAGAATTGGGATTGGCCCTTAACCATTAAAATGAGGCGAATGCAGCTCAGGAAGTCTCATACTTGGTATTGATGCACAAACAAAAGCTATTTCTTACTGTATGATGGATTCATTAAGTTTTAACTACAGTTCAGAATAGTGAACATTTTATTATATTGAACCTATTTTTGTACCTAATTTTAACAGATTTATTCCTCTTTTCAAGATTTTTTGTTGACCGTTTTGAAATTTTTGCTGTTTTAGCCATTTTATCTCTTTTTAAATTATTACATGATTCGTTCAAAAGGGATTCCACAAAGGCACAAGAAAATTTGGGAAAAATAGCAAAAACTACAAGAAATGAGGGGGAAATGATAGAACACCTTAAAAAAACCTGAAATATCAACAATTTCTAACAGAAAATCAAATACGGTTGAAAAAGCACACCAAACTGTTTAAAAATAAGTAAAATGTTTGTTCACGTATCATATTGTGAAGGCTTCATGGAGCTGCTACAAGGGACTAAAGAGCCTCTTGTGGCTCCAGAGCTGCAGGTTGTAGACCCCTGTTCTAGTGGGTGTACGTAGAAATCACAAGCAAATAAGTTTTTTATTTCAATTATCGCTTTACCTTTGTTTTTAGGCTGCACAGCTGCTCATTGATTAGTGCTATCATCTCACTGCAAGAAAGTCCTGGATTCAATACTGTTCAGGTGCTGTGCAGTTTGCATGTTCTCCCTATGTGTGTGTGTGTGTGTGTGTGTGTGTGTGTGTGTGTGTGTGTGTGTGTGTGTGTGTGTGTGTGTGTGTGGGTTTCCTCTGGGTTCTCCAATTTCCTCCTATGGTCCGAAAAACATGCATGTGAGGTTAATTGTGTGTGAAGTTAATTCTATGTTACCCCAAGATGTGAATGTGGGACATAGTACTGATGGAGTGCTACTATCAGAGCCAGAGGGGGTGCATGCAGAGAATGTGTGACTAATGGTTGGTCAGAAACCCCACATCTATACTAAGAAACTACTCGCTCAGTGTTTGAATGTCCAACGGAGGAAATTACTGTCACGGTTGGAGATTGATGGGTGCAGTGTGCCTCATCCACGGTACGAATGTGCTACGTCAAGGAGGAGTCGGGACGCCGGTCAGTATGGGAGTGATTACAGCATCACGCATCACCCCGTAATGGTGAGCTTGGGTACCAAGCCCTAATCCAGTGCTTCTCAAACTGTGGGGTGCAGTGCGGGTGCCAGTACAGCTCCAGGTCCGGACAGGATCCACACCTACTGGCTGAAGAAGCTCCCTGCTCTCCATGAAGGCCTGGCAGCCCAAATGACCCAGCTGCTGAGAGAAGGGAACCATCCACAGTGGAACCCAAGGTCCACAGTCCTCATCATGAAGGACCCCAGAAGGGAACAACACCGTCCAGCTACCGGCCGAGAACCTGCTCAGCTACATGGAAGCTCCTGTCTGGCACCACAGCGGCTAAGATGAACAGGAACATGGAGCAACACCTGAGCAGAACCCAGAAAGGACCTGGCAACAACAGCAGAGGAGCCAGGCAGGTACTGGTCCACAGGGCGACTGAACAACACTGTAAGAGCAGAACCCCCAGCCTGAGCCCTGCCTGGACTGATTATAGAAAGCCTCTGACTCAGTGCTGCACACATGGATCCTGGAGGGTCTGGAACTGTACAGCATCAACAGGGAACCCAGAACCTTCCTGGAAACTCAACGAGGCCATGAATCAGCTCTGGAAGCTGACTGGAAGCCAGAGCAGAGGAGAGCATGAGATGTGGCAGATACCAGGACACACTCTGTCCCCCCTGCTGTCCTGCAGAGACCTGAACCCCCTCAGCCAGACCAGCACCAGGAGTGGAGACAGGACCCGGTTCCACAGTGGAACAATCGCCAGTCACTCCTCTACATGGACGACATCAAGCTGCAGCCAAGACTGACCGGGACATGGACTCCCTGATCCACCTCACCAGGACATCCAGCAGGGACATGGACTCCCTGATCCACCTCTCCAGGACATCCAGCAGGGACATGGACTCCCTGATCCCCCTCACCAGGACATCCAGCAGGGACATGGACTCCCTGATCCCCCTCACCAGGACATCCAGCAGGGACATGGACTCCCTGATCCCCCTCACCAGGACATCCAGCAGGGACATGGACTCCCTGATCCACCTCACCAGGACATCCAGCAGGGACATGGACTCCCTGATCCACCTCACCAGGACATCCAGCAGGGACATGGACTCCCTGATCCACCTCACCAGGACATCCAGCAGGGACATGGACTCCCTGATCCCCCTCACCGGGACGTCCAGCAGGGACATAGGGACGTCTCTGGGACTGGATCAGTGTGGACAGATGGTATCAAGCAGAGGGACGATGGTCCAGACTGAAGGGCTGAACTACCTGAAGACATCAGAGCTGTGGAAGAAGCTACAGATACCTGGAGAACCACAGGATTAGGGATGTGCCAATTTACGATATAATCGCGATTTACGATATTGGACAGCCGAGATTATCATATCACGTCATTTACAAGATATCGTCTGTTTCATCTGGAGACAAGCCCATTACCGAAACAGCTACTGATCTTACCCAAGGTGTCAAAGCCTCTGCAGCAAAATGTACTGCAAACCACCACAAAAGTCCCAGATCCACAGAAAACCCCTAAAGTAAGTAATTTTATGCCAGGATGATTAAAACGAGGCATTAACGCGTTTGGCCGACAGACACTGTACCGCCCCCCTCAGCTGCACCTCCCGACACAAAACGCAACAGAACCAGAGATCCGTGTGCTCCATCCCAACGTACTGGGCCTCGCGTGAAACTAGAAAACCTGCTCTTTAAGAGACACCAGGCAGAATCTTCTCTGAGCCGACCGCCTCCCGTCAGCGGCAAAACAAACCCAAAACCCATCTTTACATTTCACAGCCAGCGCCTCAGATTGCATGTTTCTCTCACACTTCTTCGCCAAATCTTAAAGCTGTTCACACCAAACACAATATGTTTTATTTCCTTACCGTTTTGTGGTCATTTTCCACCTATCCACGCTCTCCTCTGACCAAAACTAACTTCATAATCCTCTGCAGTAGTGACAGCGCGTCACGCGCCTGAATGTTATTGTCGCCATCTTGTGGGCTTGTCGTTAATCTTGGGAGTTTAAATAAAGTTTGTTGACATTCGTTCGCGTCTGGTGAGCGTTCATACGATACGGTACACGTGACTGAGGCATCATCCAGCTGGGAGACATCTTTTAGCGTAACCGCACGAGCGCCGCCGCCATCTTGGTTCTAAAAGACGCAGCAGTGCGCACCGCAGAGCGAGACACACGCGACACACACAATCAGTGATTGTTTCTGTGATATTTGGCAATTTTTTATTCTGAAACGTGCACATTTATCTTCATTGTGCGTTTCTACAGCTTATTGCACATTGTTTTTGTTTTTTTCTTCATGTGTTTACATGTTGCAAAGGGGATTTTTTTTGTTTTCCCTGTCATATAATTGGCTATTTTTGTATTGATTTTATTATTATAAATATATTTCAGTTGGAAACTAAATGCTATGGCTCAGTCATTTATTAAAAAAGTATTTTGTACTGTGCACAATACTGTGGACAATTATAAGTTTCTGCACAAAAACTGCAGAAATGTATGATATAGTGGCTAAATATCAGAGCCAAAGGCTGCATTGCATACAGATTCCTGTAGTGGAAATTAAAAGTATTTTAAAGTCAGATTCCTTTCAAATAAGTTATAAACCTACTTATTATAGTTTGGCATAGGTTGGTCTCCAAATGGCCAAATGAAGGGTTCTCCTGGTTCTATCCAAAGTAAACACTATAAAATCTGTGTGCTTTATGCTGATCTCATGAAACCTGGTCCAGTTGTAGTCCAGGAGCTGCTGAATGCAGTCAGTGGCAGCTTTATGGCTGCTTCATTGTTATCATGGTGTTTTTCAGTATGGAATCTGGAAAAAAAAAATAGGCGAGAGTAAAGTTTCATTTTTTCCCTCTACTTTATCAAAATGTGCTCAGGCATGTTAAAATGCACAGTGTTGTTGACAGATATTGATGGATTTCACAATGTTTTGGGGCATTTTCAATAGAATTAAAAGCAACGCACCAAATATCGTAATAATATCGTGAATCGTGATATTTTGGGCCACCAATATCATGATATCAAATTTTCATATCGGCACATGCAGCCCGGATGAAGCAGCCCGGAGGTCAGCCTAGGCCTGTGCGGTATACCGGTTCGTACCGAAAACCGATCTGTATTTTCGTTATAATATGACTTTTTCATATGCTGCAATACCAGTGAACAGCCCAAACAACGTCCGGAACGTGCGCGGCAGTAAAGTGTTTCAGCGGGGACGCATTTCACTGCTGCACACCAACAACACAGCGTGTATTTTGAGCTGAGCTGCCGGCGAGAGCTCTCAAAGTGAAGCACACCAGAGGAACTAATACCATAAAGAGGAGCCACATCTGTGGTTTGGAAGTTCTTCGGCTGTAAAAGGTCGGACATGGACCAAACAACTATCTTTTGCAAATGCTGTCGAGCAAAGGCCTCTGGTAGACCCTGCAGAACCCTCCAGCTCCCAGGCCTCTGGTAGACCCTGCAGAACCCTCCAGCTCCCAGGCCTCTGGTAGACCCTGCAGAACCCTCCAGCTCCCAGGCCTCTGGTAGACCCTGCAGAACCCTCCAGCTCCCAGGCCTCTGGTAGGGGACCCCAGCTGGAAAGAAACTCTGTCCAGGAAGGGCGAGAACACAGTTTTTCAGTTTTTATACACACACACCAAAATACACACAACTTATTTTAATTCAGCATGTCTGAAAATTTCTACTACTTCACTATTCAAGAATCAAATTTTATCATTATTTTGGAACTAATTATTAATGTTAATATTCTGACAGGTTGTGCAGAATGCACAAATTTAATGGGGAGGAACGAACATGAAAAGTTCTTTGTAGATTTGTATTGGTCCCTGATCCTCTCCTTTAGAATTGATGACCCTCTCTGGATAGGGCGTTAAAGATCTGGGAAGCCTGAACCCACTGGAGTCTGCGTGAAGTCTCTAACTGCAGATTAGCGTAACATTAATCTTGTGTCCTGGTGTGATCCGTCCACAGGTCCAGAAGCTGCAGTGCATGTGCCCGGTGGACTTCAGAGGGGTCTTCCAGCTCGACGAGAGGAGGAGGGATGCTGTGATTGCACTTGGTATTTTCCTGGTGGAGTCAAGCCTGCAGGTAGATCTCTTAATCCTTCTTTTCTTGTGATTGTTTGCGGTTTTTTTCATCTTCTCCCACTCTAACTGTGGAATACTTGCATGGCAGCATAAAGATGCCATCGTCCCCTACCTGCTCGGGCTCCTCAAAGGGCTTCCTAAGGTTCAGTGGATTGAAGAAAGCTCAGAGCGGAAAGGGAGAGGTTTGTTTGAGTTCACTCATATTTTGACACCGTATGAGTATTGATTTCACACTGCAAATAACAGGTGAGCACTGTCAGTCGAGACTGAAACATCCTCTTAATCTCCGAAGGCCACTCTTTAGGTCACAAATGTAAATATGCTGTAGTTGTTGGTATCAACAAATTCAGTTGTTTTTTTGGTTTTTTTTTGCAGAAACTCTTCCAGTTGCAGAAAACTTCAGCTTCTGTCTGGTGACGCTGCTGTCGGATGTCGCTCAGCGGGATGAGGCCTTACGAGGACAGGTGTGTGAATGTGTTCCGTTGGTGCTGATATGCAGTATTTAAGCTGCTACGTCAGCTGCTGTAGTGCAAATGTTTTGAAGCAATAAAAACACAACATTAGTTAATCTGCATGATGATAAAACAAAAAGTCTGAATGGTAGAGATGGTGCTATGTGGGTTGGTTTGTGTACTGAGGCTGTTAGCTCTGTAGCTTGGCGGCTGGATCTGATTGTGATTGATAGATAAGAAGGTGGAGATATATGAGAGTGCTAGACATACATGATGTGATCAGTTTTTAAGTAACTATAGTGGCACCACCGTAGGTGGGCAATCAGGTGAGTACCTGTTATACTGATACAGTAGATACAGTATGTACATAGATGAGTAGGTAGTAAAGTAAGTCTGTGGCTTTTGTGATTTTTGAAGTGTTGATGGTGGGTTGTTTGTAAGGCTTTAGATAAACACATACGCCTGATTTCATAACTACACTCAGCCATTCTGAAACATTTTATATCAGCAGCTGCATCACAAACAAATGCCATTATTTTCCTCATGGATTTTTTTAAGCGTCCCCAGACCTAGCACTGGCCCTTACTCCTCCCTCAACCAATGATTCTTTACAACAGGTCATTATTGTAGAGGAATTCTGTGTCTCACTGCTTCGTTTAACTCACTACAACATGACTTATACCGTGCGCTCACTTCTGATACCAGCACTGCGTGTGCAAAGCACGGAATGCTAAACAGAGATGCAGCACTGCCTCCCTGGGTGAGCTAGCTTAGCGCCCTGCAGCAGGTCATCAGAAGGCGCTCGCCTTGAGCAGAGGAGGTGGTGTCAGTGACAGTCGTCTGGCCATGCCGGCGGTCGACCAGGACAACACTGGACTCTTGCTTTCTGTAGCTAATCGGTGCTTTGATGATGCATCGTATTTGTTCCAACAAACCTACTGTACAAACATGCTCTACATTCTGAAGAAAGCTCTCTTGGATACATGAATGACCGTTTTGATGTTTATTTGTTTTTTTTTGTTTTTGTTTTTTTGTTAAAGGTCACGAGTGCATTGAACATTTTGTGGGACAAAATCATGCCAAAAAATCATGATTGATATTTTTTCCAGAATTGTGCAGCTCCAGTTGATAGGCAGGTTTAGTTGATAAGCATGGGAATAGGTAGGACAGCACGTAGGCATATGGTTATGTAGATTTCACCCATGTAGGGAGATCAGTAACAGTAGGTGTTTGGCATGCAAGTTGGTCGACAGATTGGTATACATCAAAACCGGTACAGACATCATTTTTGAAATGTTACCGTAAAGCCACTGGGAGATAAGACGCCAGAGGTGGGAGATTGGAGCCTGATCAAGTCATCTCCATGCCATGTGTTTGCTCTGACCATGTCTCACACCAGGTGAATCTAATCAACCCTGCTCCTCAGCTTGTCTGAGGTACATGGTGAGGTCAGAAACATGGCATGGAGATGACTTGATCAGGCTCCAATCTCCCACCTCTGTAAGACGCACAAATTTGTTTACATGTAGGTAGGTAGAACTGTTCGTAGGTATGTGTGTTAATATGATGGTCGTAGATATGTAAGTAGGAAGGTAACCACTCTTTGACTTCAGAGGTATGAGCTTTATGTTTTCTAAATCAACACTGTCACAACTGGTGACGGCCGGACAAAAGCTGGAAGGCTTTGACTTCAGCTATGAAGCTATGAAATGAATTTTTCTTTCAGATTCTGGAGGCGATCATGAACATCATGCAGGTCCTGCAGGACATCTGTAAAACCCCAGAAGCTCATGAGAAAGGTACCAGTCTCTCACTTTTCCAGGTGTTTTCCTGAGAGATGTCTGCTAATGAAACCTCCTGGACTCTGTGGTGCAGAATACCTGTGCAGGTACACCGTGCCCACACTGCTCGGTGTGGCCAGAGCGTTCGGCCGCTACAGCAACACGGACGAGCCGTTGCTGTCCAAGCTCTTCCCTCGCCCGGTGGCCCCCGTGCTCACAACGGGTGACGACAGCGACGCCGCCCGCCGCCGGTCCTTCAATGACTTCCGCTCCATCCTGCCCAGCTCTTTGCTGACGGTGTGCCAGGGAGACACCCTGAGACGGAAAGGCTCGTCCGTGTCCAGCGCCTCACAGCAGGTGCTGACAGTCAGCAGGCCAGTCAGGCAAGAAGAGCTCTTTCAGGGATCTAATGCCAGACGCTTTATTTCCAGGCTAGTCCGGAGCGAGCGGGCCTGGCGCTCAGTTCACCCGCTGATCCCTCTGCTCAGTACTTCGAAGGTAAGAACCGCCTGAGACCAAATACCAGCAGAAGACTCGGAGGCTGACCGCTATTTTAGCATACTCAGGCTAAGACTCAGGCACAGCTTCTGCGGTTACAGGCTCCTGCTAATGCTGCTCACAATGAGAAGACAGTCTGAATCTGTATCAATGGAAACAGGGAACATGCAACTTTTCTGAATTGCTGCTTCTGCGTGTGAGCACCATGACTGCTGTAAACAGTAGTTCTGCTATGATCAAGTACATGGGCGTCGGACAATAAGAACAGTGTTTCCTCCAGAGGGTCTGACTTCCAGTCCAGATTCTCCTGGTCCTGATCCCAATCCATTCTCCTGGTTCTGGTTCCAGTCCAAATTCTCCTGGACTTGGTAGTTTCAGAGTTGACAGTCAGCGCTACAACAATCCAACTGGGTGTTCTGTCCATATGAATGTCTGTGTTTTCCATTGTTAATGTTTAGAGTGTTGTTCTCTGTGTTCTCCAGTGTTAATGTTTAGAGTGTGTTGTTCTCTGTGTTCTCCAGTGTTAATGTTTAGAGTGTGTTGTTCTCTGTGTTCTCCAGTGTTAATGTTTAGAGTGTGTTGTTCTCTGTGTTCTCCAGTGTTAATGTTTAGAGTGTTGTTCTCTGTGTTCTCCAGTGTTAATGTTTAGAGTGTTGTTCTCTGTGTTCTCCAGTGTTAATGTTTAGAGTGTGTTGTTCTCTGTGTTCTCCAGTGTTAATGTTTAGAGTGTGTTGTTCTCTGTGTTCTCCAGTGTTAATGTTTAGAGTGTGTTGTTCTCCGTGTTTTCTGTAAACGTTAAACTTTTCTGAAGCACCTATATAGTTTATATTTTGTATGAAGTGTTAACACTCTCAACACCTGTGTTATCTTTCTTTTTGACCCCTGACCTCTGGTCCTCTGAAGTGGAGTGCTCTAGTAACATAGTGATGTGATTTTCCAGGCTCTTACCTCCCTGACGGCAGCGCGGTGGACCCCGATTACTACTTCTCCACCATCAGCTCCAGCTTCTCGGTGTCGCCGTTGTTCACCGGCAGCAGCAGCGGAGAGTTTCATGTTCCTCTGGACATGCTCAGACAGCTCCTGCACATGGTCAGCAGCAGCCTCCATCTGCTTTCATTCCTCTTTCATTGAGTCACACCAACTGTGTGCTTGTCTTCAATAGGTGGAAGAGTTCGTCTCTGAGTCGTTTCTGAAGTCACTGGATGACAGCTTGGCCGAACTTGTGGAGGTACAACGTGTAATCCACACTGAAGGTTGAACAGCTTTGTTTTGGGTTTTTTTTAACAACCATCATTAAACACTTGCTTTCTTCCAGGTTAATCCCAGTTTTCATCTCTACTACAAAACATTCAGCGATCCCATGTATGTGGCCATTTTTAAAATGTTGAGGGATACCTTGTACAATCTGAAAGGTAAGAGAGAGTTTGTTTCATTCTTTCTTCATGTCTCTCTTGATGGATCGTCTGGATGTTAGAGGAAGATGCTCTATAATCTGCATGTCAGCTGAAGTTACAAAACAAGTAGTAAACCCTGTAAAATGTATGTAACGTCACTAAGCTGTAATCTGACTTGTTAAGTATTGCTAATGTAGCTGCAGCGTTTGTGGATACAGGCTAATACTATCATTGCTTACATTGGAACATGTTTCATGTCACTGTCAGCGGGGTTGGTTCAGGAGCAATGGAGCATTCCTCCATTAAACGAGTTCACCAAAACATGTAACTATTAACTCCTAACAGCCAGACATTTTACAGCACTTTGATCTTTCGAGACCCTCAGAATATTGAGTTCCAGCACTATTTAAATACCGAAGCTACCAAATTAAAGAGGAGACTTTCTTCTTTCTACCTTATACAATATGAAACCCGTTTAACTCAATAGAAAGCAGCCCAAACCGCCATTTCGGTTGAAAATACACATTAAAACCTATTTGTATAATAACAAAACACGTCATAAACATAATCATTTCATCAACCCTTCCGACGAGTTCAAAAAATAAGCCTGATTTGGCAGAAACCCCCCCAATCTGGCAACACTCCGGTCACGGAGCTGTTTTGTGCAATTTTGGAGTCGTTTCACTTTCCTACAAAGAACAAAACTGTTCATTCTTCTAAAGCGTATAATGACTACATCACGTTGTTTCTTCTGTATTCTACAAGAAGAAATGAAAAAATAGAATATTAAGGCAAAAACACGACACAGATTTTATTTTGAAGTCACTTATTTTGGAACAAGTATTGCGTTTCCTTCCGGTGCCGCCCCCCCACCCCCATCAAGCGGGGCCAGTCCTGGGTTCACCCTGAAGGATTGACTACTTGAAAAGTAGATCTTGGCCCAAAAAAGGTTGGACACCCCTGCTGTAAGCCATGCCTTACTCTTGCCACTCGTCCCAAGTTGTTTTCTGATTGTTTCCTGATCATCCTGATCACTCTCTGCATCATGTGATCAAAAATCTAGCCAGTAAAACTACCATGAACCAAACACTCATCGAGTGTGAGCTGCCTTGACTGTTCATTCTCTTCCTCTTCTCATGTGGTCATCTCTGTGGTCACTCATCTCTGATCTTACAGTGCCCCCTCCAGTTTCAGCTCATCACCACAGTAAATTGTCTGGTTCATTGTGTGAAATTCATGCGCAAGGTTCTCCAGACTGTCCTCCAGCCCCGCCCACTGAAAACCTCCTCCAGACTGTCCTCCAGCCCCGCCCACTGAAAACCTCCTCCAGACTGTCCTCCAGCCCCGCCCACTGAAAACCTCCTCCAGACTGTCCTCCAGCCCCGCCCACTGAAAACCTCCTCCAGACTGTCCTCCAGCCCCGCCCACTGAAAACCTCCTCCAGACTGTCCTGAAGCCCCGCCCACTGAAAACCTCCTCCAGACTGTCCTGAAGCCCCACCCACTGAAAACCTCCTCCAGACTGTCCTCCAGCCCCGCCCACTGAAAACCTCCTCCAGACTGTCCTCCAGCCCCGCCCACTGAAAACCTCCTCCAGACTGTCCTCCAGCCCCGCCCACTGAAAACCTCCTCCAGACTGTCCTCCAGCCCCGCCCACTGAAGAACTCCTCCAGACTGTCCTCCAGCCCCGCCCACTGAAAACCTCCTCCAGACTGTCCTCCAGCCCCGCCCACTGAAAACCTCCTCCAGACTGTCCTCCAGCCCCGCCCACTGAAAACCTCCTCCAGACTGTCCTCTAGCCCCGCCCACTGAAGAACTCCTCCAGACTGTCCTCCAGCCCCGCCCACTGAAAACCTCCTCCAGACTGTCCTCCAGCCCCGCCCACTGAAAACCTCCTCCAGACTGTCCTCCAGCCCCGCCCACTGAAAACCTCCTCCAGACTGTCCTGAAGCCCCGCCCACTGAAGAACTCCTCCAGACTGTCCTCCAGCCCCGCCCACTGAAAACCTCCTCCAGACTGTCCTCCAGCCCCGCCCACTGAAAACCTCCTCCAGACTGTCCTCCAGCCCCGCCCACTGAAAACCTCCTCCAGACTGTCCTCCAGCCCCGCCCACTGAAAACCTCCTCCAGACTGTCCTCCAGCCCCGCCCACTGAAAACCTCCTCCAGACTGTCCTCCAGCCCCGCCCACTGAAAACCTCCTCCAGACTGTCCTGAAGCCCCGCCCACTGAAAACCTCCTCCAGACTGTCCTCCAGCCCCGCCCACTGAAAACCTCCTCCAGACTGTCCTGAAGCCCCGCCCACTGAAAACCTCCTCCAGACTGTCCTCCAGCCCCGCCCACTGAAAACCTCCTCCAGACTGTCCTCCAGCCCCGCCCACTGAAAACCTCCTCCAGACTGTCCTCCAGCCCCGCCCACTGAAAACCTCCTCCAGACTGTCCTCCAGCCCCGCCCACTGAAAACCTCCTCCAGACTGTCCTCCAGCCCCGCCCACTGAAGAACTCCTCCAGACTGTCCTCCAGCCCCGCCCACTGAAAACCTCCTCCAGACTGTCCTCCAGCCCCGCCCACTGAAAACCTCCTCCAGACTGTCCTCCAGCCCCGCCCACTGAAAACCTCCTCCAGACTGTCCTGAAGCCCCGCCCACTGAAAACCTCCTCCAGACTGTCCTGAAGCCCCGCCCACTGAAGAACTCCTCCAGACTGTCCTCCAGCCCCGCCCACTGAAAACCTCCTCCAGACTGTCCTCCAGCCCCGCCCACTGAAAACCTCCTCCAGACTGTCCTCTAGCCCCGCCCACTGAAGAACTCCTCCAGACTGTCCTCCAGCCCCGCCCACTGAAAACCTCCTCCAGACTGTCCTGAAGCCCCGCCCACTGAAAACCTCCTCCAGACTGTCCTGAAGCCCCGCCCACTGAAGAACTCCTCCAGACTGTCCTCCAGCCCCGCCCACTGAAAACCTCCTCCAGACTGTCCTCCAGCCCCGCCCACTGAAAACCTCCTCCAGACTGTCCTCCAGCCCCGCCCACTGAAAACCTCCTCCACACTGTCCTGAAGCCCCGCCCACTGAAGACCTCCTCCAGACTGTCCTCTAGCCCCGCCCACTGAAAACCTCCTCCACACTTTCCTGAAGCCCCGCCCACTGAAGACCTCCTCCAGACTGTCCTCCAGCCCCGCCCACTGAAGACCTCCTCCAGACTGTCCTCCAGCCCCGCCCACTGAAGACCTCCTCCAGACTGTCCTCCAGCCCCGCCCACTGAAAACCTCCTCCAGACTGTCCTCCAGCCCCGCCCACTGAAAACCTCCTCCAGACTGTCCTCCAGCCCCGCCCACTGAAAACCTCCTCCAGACTGTCCTGAAGCCCCGCCCACTGAAAACCTCCTCCAGACTGTCCTCCAGCCCCGCCCACTGAAGACCTCCTCCAGACTGTCCTCCAGCCCCGCCCACTGAAGACCTCCTCCAGACTGTCCTGAAGCCCCGCCCACTGAAGACCTCCTCCAGACTGTCCTCCAGCCCCGCCCACTGAAAACCTCCTCCAGACTGTCCTGAAGCCCCGCCCACTGAAAACCTCCTCCAGACTGTCCTCCAGCCCCGCCCACTGAAAACCTCCTCCAGACTGTCCTGAAGCCCCACCCACTGAAAACCTCCTCCAGACTGTCCTCCAGCCCCACCCACTGAAAACCTCCTCCAGACTGTCCTCCAGCCCCGCCCACTGAAAACCTCCTCCAGACTGTCCTGAAGCCCCGCCCACTGAAAACCTCCTCCAGACTGTCCTGAAGCCCCACCCACTGAAAACCTCCTCCAGACTGTCCTCTAGCCCCGCCCACTGAAAACCTCCTCCAGACTGTCCTCCAGCCCCGCCCACTGAAGACCTCCTCCAGACTGTCCTCCAGCCCCGCCCACTGAAACCTCCTCCAGACTGTCCTCCAGCCCCGCCCACTGAAAACCTCCTCCAGACTGTCCTCCAGCCCCGCCCACTGAAAACCTCCTCCAGACTGTCCTCCAGCCCCGCCCACTGAAAACCTCCTCCAGACTGTCCTCTAGCCCCGCCCACTGAAAACCTCCTCCAGACTGTCCTCCAGCCCCGCCCACTGAAAACCTCCTCCAGACTGTCCTCCAGCCCCGCCCACTGAAGACCTCCTCCAGACTGTCCTCCAGCCCCGCCCACTGAAGACCTCCTCCAGACTGTCCTCCAGCCCCGCCCACTGAAGACCTCCTCCAGACTGTGCTCCAGCCCCGCCCACTGAAGACCTCCTCCAGACTGTCCTCTAGCCCCGCCCACTGAAAACCTCCTCCAGACTGTCCTCTAGCCCCGCCCACTGAAAACCTCCTCCAGACTGTCAGGGACTGACAGGGTTCAGTGTCTTGCCCAAGGACACTTTGACATGCAGACAGGGGGAGACAGGAATCGAACTAACAACC
This sequence comes from Salarias fasciatus, assembly GCF_902148845.1. Taxonomy (NCBI): domain Eukaryota; kingdom Metazoa; phylum Chordata; class Actinopteri; order Blenniiformes; family Blenniidae; genus Salarias; species Salarias fasciatus. The sequence continues at coordinate 293,529 of NW_021941229.1, forward strand.
GCCCGATTGTGGAACGACCGCTCCACCCACTGAACCACAGCCGCCCTTATTCTGAAAAAGCTGATAATGCTAATTGCCAGCGCTAATGCTAACGTTGCCTAGACTAAAGATGTGTGGCCTCTCAGACCTTCAGGTCGACTATGTGAAGGAAGTCCACGACTTTGTGCTGGAGCAGTTCAGCAGCAGCCAGTCGGAGCTGCAGAGGATCCTCCACGACGTGGAGTACCTCCAGAGCGAGCTGAGTCCGCTCAAGCTGCGCTGCCAGGCCAACGCCGCCTGCGTGGACATCATGGTGTGGGCCGTGACGGAGGAGCAGGGTGAGGCTGAGCGCCGGCAGCTTTCCCCACGCGGCTTCGTGTTCGTCACGGCTGCTTTCTGAATGTCACCAGGAGCCGAGAACCTCTGCACCAAGCTGTCAGAGAAGCTGCAGTCCAAGACATCCAGCAAGGTCATCATCGCACACATGCCTCTTCTCATCTGCTGCTTACAGGTAAACCGGGATTCAGATATTTACAAATATGCATGCTAAAGCTCACCGTCTCATGAAAGTTTTGAAAATATTGTAAGACATATGTGATATTCTCACATCTTTTGTTGAAATCACGTCTTCACAGCGTGACATTGATGTGCCACATATATAAATAAAATTTATTTTAACCTTTATTCAAGCAGGTCAGTCCCGTTAAGACACAAAGATCTCTTTTTCAGGGCAAACATTCATCCATTCATTCATTCATTAAATATCTGGGGGCCGCATATCCGGGGCTGGAGCCAGTCCCTGCTGCTTTGGGCGAGGGCGGGGTTCACCCTGGACAGTTCACCAGTCTGTCGCCGACACATAGGGACAGACAACCATGCACACTCACAGTCACAATGAGGGGCAATTCAGGATGACCAATTAACCTGACATGCAAACTCCACACAGAGAGGCCCCAAGCCCCGGCCGGTATTTGAACCCAGCGCTCATCACTGCACCTCCACCTGGCTTACAACATTGTTTTACGTATTAGAACAGAGAGGTCAGAGGTCACACAAAATTTAACAACAAATAAAGCAATAAAGTAGGAAAATCATGTAATGCAGGAGTAAGAATGATATGATATAGATTCCAGTTTCCCAGCAAGGTTTTTGAATGTTGTAAGAGAGACTATTTCCTTCAGGTTTAAAGTTTTCTGGCATGAATTCCAGGCAGAGGTTGCAGAGTACATAAAGAACACAAGGACACAAGTCACAAGTACTTGTGAACTTTAGGGACTTTGTTGTAGCGTATGTTGCTCTAGGTTCTTGTAATAAAGCCACATGAATATTGGGGAAATCGTCCACACGACCCTTAATCTAAGATCATCTGATATATTATAAGGAGTGTTTTGATCATTTGTTTGAACAACCCGAACACACTGACAGCCAATCAAAGTCCACTTCTCCAAGTCTTCCTGACAGTCCAAGCGACTCTCCAAAGCGGCTTGGCGCCCGGTGAACTCACTGATTTCCCCCTCGGTAGATACAGGTATTCTTGCTACTTGTCAGCATTACAACCTAGAAACTACATCACAGATAAAAAGCTAATCTTATGCGTCGTTCATGTTTATTTGAAACTTAACGGTTGACAGAGCAAGAAAAGAATTCACATGTGAAGTTTAAAGTGAAAGCAGAAAGACTTCAGACTGAGGGACTGAAAAGAAGCAGAGAGTTACCATGATGACCAATCAAATCAGTTTCCATGTAGCTCAGATGTAGAAGCAGATTGTGGTGATCGTGCTGCTCCCGGTCTCTGTCTTGAAGCCTATGTTTGTAATATTGTGTGCGTGCGTGCGTGCGTGCGTGCGTGTGTGTGTGTGTGTGTGTGTGTGTGTGTGTGTGTGTGTGTGTGTGTGTGTGTGTGTGTGTGTGTGTGTGTGTGTGTGTTCAGGGTTTGGGTCGTCTGTGCGAGCGTTTCCCCGTGGTGGCTCACTCCGTCACCATGTCTCTCAGAGACTTCCTGGTGGTGCCGTCTCCTGTCCTGGTGAAGCTGTATAAATATCACAGCCAGTGCACTCCAGGTAAAGCTGCTCCGTGGTTCTGTCCGTTCTGTCCGCTCGCACGTCTCATCACATCCGCATTTCACCACCAGGAGGCGGAGAGATAAAGATCCACGTGACCAACGAACACTCCCAGTCCACTCTGAGCACCAACACCAGCAAGAAGAGCCAGCCGTCCATGTACGAGCAGCTGAGGGACATCTCCATCGACAACATCTGCAGGTCAGAGCCCAGAACAGCTGGACACTGCTGTAGTGTGTGGTTGTTGTAGTGAACTCCTCCTCTCGTTGTGTCTCCTCCAGATGTCTGAAAGCCGGCCTGACCATGGACAATGTCATCGTGGAAGCTTTTCTGGCCAGCCTGTCCAACCGTCTCTACATCTATCAGGAGAATGACAAGTAGGTGAAAACAGGAGGGCACAGCTGAACTCAGAACTTCTCCCTCCGTCCTCGTCTCTCCTCTCGACACTGCTTGTCTGATTTCGTCTTGGCTCGTTTTGTCTCATCCCGACTTGTCTTCTCTGGTTTTGTCTGTTCCCCTATTGCAGGGGTCGGCAACCCTTGGCCCATGGCATTAACACTAGGCACGTTTACATGCACCCATATAATCGGCTTGTAGGCGGAGCGGATTGTAAATGTGTCATGTAAACACCGAGTGGATCCGCTTCACTCGAAGCCGATTGTACGAGGTGGTGTACACCGATCGACAATCCGCTCCGTGTCTCTTATAAACGCCGCCTGACAGCGGAGCGGATTAAACGGGGGATTATTTGTTCCGCATGCGTTCCCTCGTACGTAGTGACGTGATGACGTGAGCAGTAAACAGGAAGCAGGACAGTCAAAAACAAGCAGAAGAACGACGGTGGTTGAAAAACAGTTTTTTGATAAAAACCCCGAGAGAACAAACACTGGAGAGGAGAGATGGAAGCAAACTGTGAAACAGCGAGTTGTATAAAGAGCTCCGTAGCAGAATACGAGCGATCGTCCGGCCGGTGTTATGGATTAACTGGTTCCCGTGTTAGCGAATGATGGCAGAGGTCTGTGTAGACACATGCTGATAACAGCAGCTGTTAAAGTCAGACTCACAAAAGACTTTAAGCGTATACACTCACTGTAACTGTAGAAAACCGACGTTGACCAAAACCACTACAAGTCTCAGTCATGTATTGGTCACAAGTTAACACGGGCACCAGTTAATTCGAAACATCGGCATGCAGAGCAACAAGCACAAAGTTTATGAAAGCACTTTTTGGAGTTAATAACTAATTAATAACACAGTTAATAACAAGAAAAATATCTTTGAAGATATGATTGTATGTGCTTTATCTGAATGGAATACATTTCCAGGTATGTTGGAAATCTTTTTGTATTTTGTGTGAACTTGCGTTTTAGTTGATAATGGCAGACACACTGATGAGAAAATTTTAAACTGGCACTCCATGACAAAAAGGTTGCCGACCTCTACCCTATTGTCTCTTCTCGCCTCGCTTCATCTCATTTTGCCTTGTCTTATCTCGTTTCACTTCATTTCACCTCTTCGTGTCTTGTTTCGTCTGGTGTCTTCCCTGTCTCTGGCCTCGTCTGCTCTGTCCTGTCATGTCAGCTACTCTCGCCTCTTTTCCTCTTATATCATTTTGTTTGGTTCATTCTCATCCCATCTTGTCTTGTGTCTTCCTGTCCTCTCTTCTGTCTTGTTCCATCTTCTCTTGTCCTCTACCTTCTCTCTTTGTTATTCATCTCATTCCATCTAATGCCACCCACACACCAGACGACTTTGAAAAGATTTGAAAAACACTCCCAGGAAACTATCAGCTCGCACCTGCTCACCTCTAAAGACAAGTGTTTAGAGGTGTTGTTCACAGCCCAGGTTCAGACTGAGTTTTTACACAGACTTGCGATCAATACCATATATATGTTTGATATTATGGCGAACATAAGACGAGGAAAAGAATGCTTAAACAGCAAGATTACGACTGCAACAACACATCAGTAAGATAAAACTAACCTGTCTCATGACGGTCTAAACTAACTCACGTTTAAACTAAGCGATGGAGGACGAGGGCGTTGAGACTCCGGCTAAAATGCCAGATTTAGAAAAGATTTTCAGCATTTGGTCTGGGACTGTGAAAATCTTTGGGTGTGACCCCAGCTTTACTCTCTAATGTCTATATATATATATATATATATATATATATATATATATATATATATATATATATATATATATACACACACACACACACACACACACACACACACACACACACACACACACATGTGTGTGTATATATATATATATATATATATATATGTGTGTGTGTGTGTGTGTGTGTGTGTGTGTGTGTGTGTATATATATGTATTATCATTATGATCATAGTATATATATATTTGTCTCCTCATCTGCTCCTGAACACTCACCTCTTGTCTCAGCTCGCATATTCTTTTGTCTCCCATCTTTCCTTTTCATCTTGTGCCATCTCGTCCCATCTGTCCTCTTGTGTCCTGTTATGCTGTCTCTTCTTATCTTATGTCCCTTTGAACATCCATTTGGTTATCTTGTCTTATCTTGACTTGTCTCTTCTGGTCCCATTTCATTTCCTCTCACCTCCTCTTGTCTCCTCCTGTCCCTTCTCATCTTGTCTCATCGTCTGGTCTCCTCTCATCTGGTCTTGTGTCCTCTCTTGTCCTCCCCTGTCCAGGGACGCTCACCTGATCCCAGACCACACCATCCGGGCCCTGGGCCACATTGCGGTGGCCCTGCGGGACACTCCTCGTGTGATGGAGCCCATCCTGCAGATTCTGCAGCAGAAGTTCTGCCAGCCTCCCTCTCAGCTGGATGTTCTCATCATCGACCAGCTGGGCTGCATGGTCATCACCGGGAACGTGAGGGTCCACCAAGCTCCGGCAGACGTCCTCGAACCGAGGACCGGCCAGGTCAGGCTTTCCTCTGTTCAGAGCAGCTCTGATATTCATCTCTTTCTTCTTCTGTCTCTTCAGCAATACATCTACCAGGAGGTGTGGAATCTGTTCCAGCAGATCAGCGTGAAGGCCAGCTCCATGGTTTACTCCACCAAGGACTACAAGGACCATGGATACAGGTGCTGCACCACGTCCAAGACCAACATCTTTCATATCACAGTATATGTGGCAGTGCAAGAGAAACACTCTTTTCTGCCAACAGAGTTTGGCCATGAACATCTGGCCGTCATATGAAAAAATCTCATTCATTTGTCAGATTTGCAGTTTTGAGCAATTCTAGCAACTCCAGAAAAGCTCATTAGAGTGTTTCTTCATGGGAAATTTTATGATGTTGACGACGTAATATTTAGGGACCTTGCCCCCCAGGCAAGGTGGCCACAGGCCACCTTGCCTGGCAAGGTCTCTATTGTTCTTCGTCCGTTTGTTTGTCTATTATTTTACCGCCCGGAGTTTGACCCCAAATTTGACCCCCTAAACATACACGAAAAGTCACCAAATGTGGCACACAGATCGTGACCAGAAAAAGATTTTATAAAATGGAAAAATTGACCCCATCTGCTCTCTAGCGCCACCTAGAAACAGTAAAATGGTCGCTACGTCCCGTAGGAATGTCGTTGAGAGATCAAACCAACGCTCACGCGTTCGTCTCATCGAGATCTAAAATTCACGTGCCGACACCCCTGACCTAAATCCAACAGGAAGTCTGTAATTTCCCTTTCAAAGTAAAATTTTGCCCAAAATCACTCTTCACGAAAAAATTATCTCCTCCGAGACCGTTTGTCGTACAGACATCAGAGTCCCGCGACATGATAGAGAAGCTTCTCTACAAAAGTTGTTCAAATCTTTGTCAAATGTCTTACGGTGTGGATTTTATTAGTGTTCAAAGTTGGAAGTCTGAAATCCTGCCTTGCTCCTGCCCTCATCCGTTATAATGGGAAAAAAACGAAAAAATTTGCATTTTTCAGCACCTCGAACAACTGGCGACTGTGGCTAAACCGTGACTCTTATCAACAAACTGAGCACACGTCGAACCTCACAAGGTCCTTCCGAACAAGATGATGTAACATAAGTGGGGAAAATTTCATGTTATATGTACTTTTTCACAGGTATGAAAAGGTGTGCGCTCTGCATTTTTTTTGCTCTCAGTTATAATGGAGCCGGATGGGGAAAAATTTTGCGCTTCTCACAAACTGAGGCCTCTACGGTCCAAACTAAAAGTCTGACTGCTCTGAAAGCCTCACCAACTGAAAGACAACAAATTTTCCTATCAAACGTGATATTTTTTGTTCCGATATGCCAAACATGAATTGAACAACGAGCAGTTGTTTCCCAAACAGAAACTTTTATTTTCTCCTCTCTCCACTCTAACTCACATGACCATATATGGGCGTACAGTGCAGTTACACAGCTGACAGCAGCTGTCAATCAAACTCTGACACTCAGTGCCTTCATTCAGTGACTGTCAAAAGCAGCTAACAGCTCCATGTTAGTGGATGACAGATGCTAAAAGCTCCATGTTAGTGGATGGGACATGCTAACAACTCCATGTTAGTGGATGACGGAAGCTAAATGCTCCATATTAGTGAATGGGACATGCTAACAACTCCATGTTAGTGGATGACAGATGCTAACAGCTACATGTTAGTGAATGGGACATGCTAACAACTCCATGTTAGTGGATGACGGAAGCTAATAGCTCCATGTTAGTGGATGGGACATGCTAACAACTCCATGTTCGTGGATGACAGATGCTAACAGCTACATGTTAGTGAATGGGACATGCTAACAACTCCATGTTAGTGGATGACAGATGGTAACAGCTCCACGTTAGTGAACGGGACATGCTAACACCTCCATGTTCGTGGATGACAGATGCTAACAGCTCCATGTTAGTGGATGGGACATGCTAACAACTCCATGTTAGTGGATGACAGATGCTAACAGCTACATGTTAGTGGATTGGAGAAGCTAACTGCTACATGTTAGTGGATGGGACATGCTAACAACTCCATTATGACAGATGCTAACAGTTCCATTTTTGTGGATGGGACATGCTAACAACTCCATGTTAATGGATGACAGATGCTAACAGCTCCATGTTAGTGGACTGGGCATGCTAACAACTCCATGTTAGTGGATGACAGTTGCTAACAACTCCCATGTTAGTGGGATGGATGTCTCAGTCGCGGGCCGGCAAGGAGGCTCGGTCCCGATCAGTGCCGCTTGCGGCTTTAATTATTTTCATACTCTATTAAGGAACCTGTGGGTAAATGTGATGTTACATTGCTAGCTGCATTCAAAGCACATTTCATAAAGATATCCTAAAAACACAGTTTTTTTGGATTTGCAGCATTTTTTATTGTTAAACTTGATCTAAAATTACATTTAAACACTTGGTGTTCTGTCCATACAAATGTCTGTGTTCTCCATTGTTAATGTTAGAGTGTATTGTTCTCTGCAGCACCGCCTAATGGACCAACATGTAAACCAGTAGCGGCCCGTGACGCGGGGCGCAGGTGGTGGGAGAGCTTGTTTTGTCTGCCCACACCGCCAGCCGCGGACGGTGCGGTGTTAATTCACTTCCACATTGACGGGAGTGCTCTTTTCCACACCCGCGCATTCAAGGCGCATTCCAAACAACACAACAGGTAGGCAACGATTATTTTTAATGAACTGGTTTCTTCAACACTGCCCGCCTGGAATGCGCGGGTATGGAAACGAGCGCTTCCGCCATTGCAGAAGTGAATTAACGCAGAACCGCCCGCCGCTGACGGTGTAGGCGAACGAAACAAGCTCTCCCACCACCTGCGCCCCGCTCCACCGGCCGCTACTGATGTAAACCATATGGTTTTCAGCATATCTGCTGTTTCTGCATAAATGGATGTGGTTTTCAAAATGTTTCTGTGTAAACGTGAAAGTTTTCTGAAACAAAAAAGACATTATTTCAGCTTGATTAATTGATTGTGTAAAGTTGTATAAATCCAATGGCTAGGCTTTCCTCTCATTTTCAGAATAAAACCTTCACCTTGCTGTGTCCAGTATTCTACTGGATCTTAAACCAACATCTTTTAATGTGAAACAGGAAGTTTAACTGCAGCTGAGTGTGATGAAAGATGTTTGCAAACTGAATGCCTTTGTCTCTGTCTTGTACAGACATTGCTCTCTGGCAGTGATCAATGCGCTGGGTAACATTGCTGCCAACCTGCAGGCCGAGCAGATGGTTGATGAGTTGCTGGTCAACCTGCTGGAGCTGTTCGTGCAACTCGGCCTGGAGGGGAAGAGAGCCAGCGAGAGGGCGTCGGACAAAGGCCCCGCCCTGAAGGTGAGCCCCTTTCAGCCAAACACACCGCACTCATCTGTCCTCCTCACCTCTGAAGAGCACTCACTCACATGGATTCTCTCCAGTGTAAAGCCCCGTTCACACAAGCTTTCAAACCAAAACACAGCGTTTTCACACTGATGTCTGTTAACATGGAAATAGCAAAAACATTGAAAACAGTTATTCTGTCCTCACTCAGTCTTACTGGTTGTGCCAGTGTACACCTTTGAATGCCTCAAAGCATCCAAAGTGAATCCATGAATTCACTCAGAATGCATGAAGCGCCTGTCACAGAGTAGTTTCAACACAAGACAGAATTTCTGTTCAAACAGGCAACCAGTTATATTGGCTACAACGCAATATAACCATTGTATTGACTGTTCTAATACCCTGCTTTCTGGTCTTCACAATAAGAGCATTTCATGTGTACAAGTTTTGCAAAATTCAGCAACTTATGTTCTGACAATACCAGAAGGCGGGCGCAATATTATGGCGATGTTACAGTGGCTGCATTGGCTCCCCGTGTGCTTCAGAATGGATTTTAAGGTAGCCTTTGGATGCTTAGTATTTAGAACTATGTTAATTCATGGCATGGAATGTTAGGTATTCAGCTTCACTCATTCAGCCAATGGTTCACATGGAATTCACTCAGGGAAGGTGCTGCTCTCGTTTGCAACATTCTTCATTTGGCCAGAATAGGAAAAAGTGAATCGGTAAGTTAAACTTTATAGACAGTGAATGGTGGAGCACAGCTATCAATGCTGTCATTCACAATGAAGATCAGAATCAGAGGCAAGCTTTGAAGCAGCTTGGAACCATTAAGTTTGCCATTCTTTTCAGATCAAGACACCAGGTTTTCAGCTATCCAAATTAATTGAGATCTGCAAAGTAGTTTATGTACTTGCAATGACAAAAAAAAAAAAAAAAAAAAAAAAATCTTAGCGTTGAAATTATGTATGGTTCGCAACTTTTTAATCCATCTGTTTAAAAGTCCGATAATGTACAATAGTCTACACAGTAGTCTACACAAAAACAATAAACAAAGGGTTCTCCCCAGTGTCAGACCAAATGCTGTAGCAGTGGGCCTTCCTCCTGATGCTCAATGTTATTTGGTTTTCAGCTCATTCTACTATGGAAATAATACACATTATGAACCACAATATTTACTTCACTGTCATCTGGGATGTTTTTTTTAATGTACAATGTATTTTTTGAGCAGTTTTAGTTTAAGTTTGTCCATCCACCTTCAACCGCTTCTACGGAGCCGAGTCGCAGGGACACCAGTCCAAGCAGGGATGCCCAGACTTCCTGTCCCCAGACTCTTCCTCCAGCCGTTTCAGGAGGATCCCAAGGCGTACCAGGCCAGCCCAGAGACAAAGTCTCTCCAGCGTGTCCTATGTCTTCCCCGGGTCCTCCTGTTGAGACATGCCCAGAACTCCTCCCCAGGGAGGCGCCCAGGAGGTTCCATCCTAAAGAGGAGCTGAACCTCCTCAGCTGGTTCCTCTCGATGTGGAGGAGAAGCGGTTCTACTCCGAGCTCCTCCCTGGTGACTGAGCTCCTCACCCTATCTCTAAGGGAGCGCCCAGCCACCCTACGGAGGAAGCTCATTTCGGCCGCTTGTATCCGGGATCTTGTCCTTTCGGTCATGACCCAAAGTTCATGACCAGAGGTGAGGGTGGGAACGTAGATTGACCGGTAAATCGAGAGCTTCTCCTTTCGGCTCAGCTCCTTCTTCACCACAACGGACCGATACAACCACTGATCACTGCAGCCGCTGCACCGATCCGCCTGTCAATCTCACCTCCATCCGTCCCTCACTTATGAACAAGACCCCAAGATCCCTGAACTCCTTCCCCTGGACCAGAGTCTCTCCACCGACCTGGAGAGGGCAAGCCACCATGTTCCGGTTGAGGACCATGGCCTCGGATTTGGAGGTGCTGATCCTCAATCCTGTCGCTTCACACTCGTCTGCGAACCGCCCCAGTGCATGATGGTTCAGGTTCGATGAAGCCAACAGGACAACATCATCTGCAAAAAGCAGAGATGAAATCCTGTGGTTCTCGAGCCGGACCCCTTCCGGCCCCTGGCTGCACCTAGAAATTCTGTCCATAAAAATAATGAACAGAACCGGTGACAAAGGGCAGCCCTGCCGGAGTCCAACATGCACCGGGAACAGGTCCGACTTACTGCCGGCAATGCGGACCAGACTCCTACTCCGGTCCTACAGAGACCGGACGGCCCTTAACAAGGGGCCTCAGACTCCGTATTCACGGAGCCCCCCTCCCCCACAAGACACTACGAGGGACGCGGTCGAACGCCTTCTCCAAGTCTCACAAAACACATGTGGAGTGGTTGGGCGAACTCCCACGAACCCTCGAGCACCCTATGGAGGGTATAGAGCTGGTCCACTGTTCCACGATCAGAACGAGAACCACATCGTTCCTCCTGGACCCGAGGTTTGACCATCAATCGATCCTCCTCTCCAGGACCCTGGAATAGACTTTCCCAGGCTTTATATGACTATCTCAAGTCTTTTTTGACATAATACTGAAAGGCAAAACACATTTCATTTCACTGCCTGGAGGAAAACAATCAGAAACAGGGTCTTTATTAGGGATGGGAATAGTTAGGAGTTTAGCTATTCCAATTCCATTATCTATATCTGGCTATTGATACGATTCATTATCGATTCTCTTAACGATTCTCATTGACTGAGAAATCAAATAATACAAATGGGTGTTTGCATTAACTCTTTAAAATATTTTCATCCTGAGCAGAAGAAATAATATCCATGCGACGACGGAAAGTGTTGCCAGTAGCCTCAGTTTCAGCTTTTGGAGTGAAATACAGCCAAACTCTGGAGCTTCTTCCTCGACACCATGTTGGAAAGCTCAAAACGAAAAAAAATCACGCCGGGCTCACAGTGGATGCGGTGCATGTCCGGTCCAACTCTGGTACGGAATTACCGCAGCACTGTCACTCACACTGCCTCCAGTGCCTCTGCGTCTGCTGAAGGAGGTTGCCAGATCTGTTGCTCTTTCAACCCAAGCATAATGTTAAAACCGTCCAACAATAGAAAGCAGCCCAAACCTCCATCTCTGTTGAAAATGCATGTTTAAACCATAAAAACCAGATTTGCATAGTAAAAAACACGTCCCAAGCACATAACCATTTCATCAGCCCGTCCGACGTGTTCAAAAGAACCTTGATTGTGGCGAAACCTGCCCAATCTGGCAACAAAGAGCCACTCCGGTCATAGAGTTGTTTTGTGCAATTGAGTTTCCTACAAGGACTCCATACAACATCGTTCATTCTTCTAATGTTTATAATGATTATATCACATTGTTATGTATTCTACCAGAAAAATAATAATGAAAAACAATGTTAAAGGGGCTGTATCTTGCTTTTTTAGCTCGTCAAAACCCTAGCTTTGGCATTAACATGGTAAGGAAAAGTCATTTTGTGTGAAATAAGAGATTTTCTGGGGCTAATTCTGAAACCCGGAAGAGAAAACGCTCTGTTTCACTGAAATCCCGCCTCTCCCCCTGTGGACTTTGACTGACAGCTACTTCAACCAATCAGCGCTTCAAAACAAATACGCTAGCTAGCTGTAGCTCTTTAGCTCTAGCTTCTCTACACACAAAGACACACGAAAACGTCTTTTCCTGTTAGAAACTCTCAAGTGCAGACCCTTCAGACCCTTCAGACCCTTCAGACCCTTCAGACCCTTCAGACCCTCCAGACCCTCCAGACCCTTCAGACCCTTCAGACCCTCCAGACCCTTCAGACCCTCCAGACCCTTCAGACCCTTCAGACCCTTCAGACCCTCCAGACCCTCCAGACCCTTCAGACCCTTCAGACCCTCCAGACCCTTCAGACCCTCCAGACCCTTCAGACCCTTCAGACCCTTCAGACCCTCCAGACTCTTGCTCTTGCTTGACTGTTGCTTTCAGACGATGGTTAAAGTTTATCTCCGTAATCGGAGTTACAAAAAGCGGCAACGCTGATTGCCGAGGGCCTGCGGGAGGGAGGGGGGCTCAGGGGAACCATCTTCTCCGTGTGACGTGAACGTGGGAAACAGAGAGTTTTCACGGTGTGGGAGGGGCTGCCTCTCTGAGCAGCACAAACACTAGGAAAGCTCAAACACACAGGCACGAAGGAAAAAAAAAATGCTTTGGAGGTGTTTTTGGTGAGTACATAGCTATATAACAAGGTTAAAACCTACAAAAAGTGAATTTTGCATGATACAGCCCCTTTAAGGCAAAAATATGACACATTTTATTTTGAAATCACTTATTTTGGAACACATACCGACTTTCCTTCCGGTACCCGACTTACCTCTGTTGAGATTGATGTGGCAGGGCTCCGGCGTGTGGAACAACAGGATCCTTGCCTTCCCAGCAGACCCTCACAACACGCGTGGGTCTGCCAAGTCTGTCCAGGTTCCTCCTCTGCCTGTGAATCCAACTCACCACCGGGTGGAGATCGGTCCACAGCTCTGCTCCTCTCTTCACCCGAGTGTCCAAAACACGAGGTCAGAGGTCAGATGACACGACAACAGTCCATCATCGTCGACCTCTGAGCTAGGGTGTCCTGGTGCCAAGTGCACTTGTGGACCCCCCTGTACTCGTACATGGTGTTAGTTATGGACAAACTGTGGTTAACACAGACGTCCAATAACAGAACACCACTCGGGTTCAGATCAGGGAGGCTGTGCACCCCCCCCCCAGGTCTCACTGTCACTGCCCATGTGGCCTTGAAGTCCCCAGCTGGAGCACTGTCCAGCACCCCTCCCGGTTTATTTTTTGTTTGTTTTTTGCTTTTTCAAGTAACTTCAAATAGGTAACTGATGTTATTATTATTTGGAGTACTCTGTCATACTTTATTAAGATTCATAGTGATATGGGAAACTGCATGAGATTCAATAAAAGACACTCGTCTAACTTCATTGTTTAAATAAGCAAGAAATTTACTTGAAAAATAATAAAAATCATTTCCAGTTTTCTCCTGTCATTGAAGAAATGTTCCCTTTAAACAATCTGCCATCTTCATCAATAAACGTCTTGGTCAAGTTTTTTTCTTTCAAAATGAGAGTTACAGGACAGAACGACTCCGATTGGGCGGGGTGAGACTGTCACTCTTCCCTGTTCCAGAGCCAATCACATGAGTTCCTGAGGTTGCCAAAGCAAGATAGATAGATGAATAGATGAATAGATAGATGGATGGATGGATAGATAGATCTTTATTGTCACTATCAACAGTTGTTCGGCAGCAGGTTTGCCAGAGGATTGTCTGGCATCCTCTATGGCAGCGTGTAAGGGCAATATGAAAACAGATATAAAAAAGCAGCGCAGCGATCCGTGGGCTGACCGGCCATGCACACCACACACGCCAGACACCGGTAGTGCACGCCAGTGGAGCGCGCCGCGTGCCAATAGGGCTACGGACCTGAACTGTCTAAACTCACTTGAAGTCTCCCAGACTGGCAACCTGCACAGCGCCCTCTGGAGAGGAGCTGGGGGGGCGCGTTTTGTGACTGAATATTATTTATTGCACCATTGCACCATTAATGAGTAGTAATCATATGTTGTTACATAATGAATCATGTCAGTACATTTTCCAGAAAATAAAAAGTTGCAAGTGCATTTTGTAACAATCTTCACAAAATGTGATAACTTATTACATAATGTGGCAAAATTGACCCCAAGATGCATTGGGGCAGTTTTTTATGAAATGCGGCAGTTTATTACAAAATGCAGCTTTATTAGAAAATCAAATAACGTACTTATTACATTTTGGACTTTTTTTACAAAGTGCTGTTCAACAAGCCTGCCTCCTCAGAGTCCAGAAGGAGTTCACACTGGGAGCCGTTTTCAAAAACGTGTGTTTTCAGTGGCTCTGACTCGCTGTTTTCATGGAAACGGCCACCGTTTTCACTTCACAACGTTTAAACTGGGTCTAACTTCACTTCCTGCTCATCAGAGTGGAAAATATTGTCGAAGATGCGCCTGTGTTACCGCGAGCTGATTTTAGCTGTAATGACTTTCAGAAGAAATTCCTAGTTGTTCTCAAGACGTTGGAGTGAGGACCCTCGTGAGCCAAAGCGGTCTGTGTTCCTCATTCTGTAGTGAGGAAACAAGGAATGAGACTCTTGTCTTGAATGAATTCATGAATGATGGTTAGTTTCTGGTCATTGTTCAACACATAAAATATGAGCAAACCAGTGTTGACTTCAAATGAAGGAGAGAGTATTGCGTGTTTTTGCCTGTCCTGTAATGTACCATTACAGATCAAACAGTCCAAAGTTACTGTACATTTACTGTCAGTTCTTTCTACTGAAGACTCTTTTATTTACGCATTAAGCAAATAAAAACTTTAGCCTCTGGATTTGAGGAGTGAGTTTCCTCTGAAGGTTCAGCTGCCTCAATATCTGAAGAGAGTATGCTGTCATGGCGCCACCTTGAGGCCAGAGGAGTATCTCCTGCTGTTTGAGTGACGCTTTTGAAAAACTGATGGCAGTGAAAGCGTTGTTTTGGTGCATCTCGGCAGGATCTTTTCAGACTCTGACTGTTTTTTCTGCCTGCAGGCGTCGAGCAGTGCGGGGAACCTCGGCGTGCTGATTCCAGTCATCGCAGTGGTGAGTGATCTGTACGGCTCGGAGCTTTACAGATCTCAGTTGAATGTGATCAGAAGTGTTGGATTGTTCTGAGCTGACTGGCCTCGTTCAACCCAGAGATTTGCTCTCTCTCTCCTCCTTGTGTTAGCTCACCAAGAGGCTGCCGCCCATCAAAGAAGCAAAGCCCCGTCTGCAGAAGCTCTTCAGGGACTTCTGGCTTTACTCCGTGGTCATGGGCTTCGCTGTCGAGGGCTCAGGTAACAGCCTGTTTCTACAGCCGTGATCATCACAGATTTTAGTGGAGCACACTAGTATCAACTTAATGTGGGTGACCTTTGGAAGATATTTCACTGCAGGAGTTCTCAGCCTTTTTTCTCTAACCCTCCAAAGTCTTTGGACATTTCAGTGGATATTACAGCCAGACAGTTTCATCAAAATCAGCTGCATGTTGAGATTGGAGTGTTTTTCATCATTTATACTCTGCAGAAGGTGCATAAACCTACTCTTTACTTCAGTCACACCCTTGATTTTGTTCTCACCTGTGGTATTGGCATTGAGCAACTAACAGTTTTTCCCCACAACCCTGTACTGTCTGATAACTTCCTGTTATCGTTTGAGTTTACATTAGCTGGCTTTAACCACCTGGGAAAGTTTTTAAACTTAGGAGATGCCTGACTCACAACTATTTAGCTTCCATTCTGTTGAACTCTCTGAGTTCTCTTCAGTTGTGGCCTCATCTAAATCTGCAACTTGTACATTAGATCCACTCCCAACAGGACTGCTTAAAGACATTTCCCCCTGATCAGTACATCCATATTAGATCAGATCAACTTATCTTTAGCGACAGGCTATGTTCCACAGGCCTTTAAAGGTTCTGTTATCAAACCTCTCCTCTAAAGCCCCCCTTGATCCAGGAGTTCTAACAAGTTACAGACCGATATCCAACCTTCCCTTCATTTCTGGAATCCTAGAGGAAGCTGTTGGAGTCAGCTCTGTGACCATTTATAGAACAATGACCTGTTAGAGTCTTTCCAGTCAGGTTCTAGAGCTCATCCCAGTACAGAGACAGCTCTGGTGAAAGTCACTCATGATCTTACAGCCTCAGATAGAGGACTGCTCCCTGTCCTGCTCCCTGTCCTGGTCCCTGTCCTGGTCCCTGTCCTGCTCCCTGTCCTGGTCCCTGTCCTGGTCCCTGTCCTGGTCTCTGTCCTGGTCTCTGTCCTGGTCTTTGTCCTGGTCTCTGTCCCGATCTCTGTCCTGATCCTTGTCCTGGTCCCTGTCCTGGTCCCTGTCCTGGTCCCTGTCCTGGTCCCTGTCCTGATCCTTGTCCTGCTCCCTGTCCTGGTCTCTGTCCTGGTCTCTGTCCTGGTCCCTGTCCTGGTCTCTGTCCTGGTTTGTCTTCATGACATAAAAACCTGGACGAGTCATAATTTTCTCCTCCTAAATTCAGATGAAACAGAAGTTATTCTATTTGGCCCGAAACACCTGAGAGAAAAATGTTGTAAACAAACAGTGGCCCTGGCTGCTGTTGCTTTAACCCCCAGTGAGGAACCTGGAGTGACCTTTGACCTTCAACTCCCAGATTAAACAGGTCTGCAGGACCTCCTTCTTTACCTGTTAATATTTCTAACATCAGGAACATGCTGACTCAAAGCCATGCTGAGAAATGAGTCCATCATCTGCTCCTCAGAGCAGACTACTGGAATTCCTGTCATCAGGAACAACAACTGGAGAAAAACCTCCAACTGGTTCAAAATGCTGCAGCAAGAGTTCTGAGGAGAACCGGCAGGAGAGAACACATCAGAACAACATGAGCTTCCCTTCACTGCTTCCTGTTCAATCTAGAATAGAATTTAAAATCCTCCTCTTAACCTATGGAGCTCTGAACAACCAGGAACCATCAGATCCTAAACAGCTGGTAGTCCCAGACTGTCCCAGGAGAACGCTTGGTTCTCAGGTCTGCTGGAGGTTCCTGGTTCTCTAACAGTAGAACAGGAGGTAGAGCCTTTAGCTATCAGGCTCCTGCTATGTGGAACCAGCTCCCAGAGTCTGTGAGAGAGGCTGACTCAGTCTCTGCTTTAAGACCTTGATCGTTAGTAGTTAGAGCTGCTGCAGGACTTCCTGGACCGTTTTCTTAGGGGCGTTGCTGGAGGTCGGGAGCTCTCTCTCTCTCTCTCTCCCTCTCTCTATCTCTCCCTCCCTCTCTCTCTCTCTCTCTCCCTCTCTCTGTCTCTCTCCCTCTCTCCCTCCCTCTCTCTCTCCCTCCCTCTCTCTCTCTGTCTCTCTCTCTCTCCCTCCCTCTCTCTCTCTGTCTCTCTCCCTCTCTCTCTCTCCCTCTCTCTCTGTCTCTCTCCCTCTCTCTCTCCCTTTCTCTCTGTCTCTCTCCCTCTCTCTCTCTCCCTCCCTCTCTCTCTCTCTCTCTCTCTCTCTCTGTCTCTCTCCCTCTCTGTCTCTCTCCCTCTCTCTCTCTCTCCCTCTCTCTCTCTCTCGCTCTCTCTCTTCTCAGGGATTGACAGTTCATTCCACTATGGGAGACTAAAGAGGCTGTCTCTTCGGTGCACTAGAGCCGTGATTGAGGGATCGCAGACAGAACATCAATCGCGGCTGATCCATTGATCTAATGAGACAACCTGGACTCAATGAGTGCAAACAGTTTCTAATTGGGCATCAATCAAAACAGTTGATCCATTGATTGATTGAGGTAACCCGGACCCAGTGGGTGTAGGTGGTTAATTGACCCCGGGCTCCTGCCATGTGGAACCGGGTTCCAGTTCTGCTTCACTTCTCTCCTTTCTTTCATGCAATGTTTCAGAACTGCGTGTCACTGACGATTGTTCCTCTTGTAGCCTCTGTTCTCTCTGTTCATACATGAAATGTATGTAGATATGAGAAACTGTCTGTCCTGTCTCCTTCTCTTTCTGTCCCCTCACCCCAACCGGAACAGCAGAAAGCTACAGCTGAATTGAATTGAATTGAATTGAATTGAATTGAATTGAACTGAATTGAAGTGAATTGAATTGAATTGAATTGAATTGGCCCACAGTAAGGAAAATCTGATGTTAATTTTTTTAGGTTTAACTTTGAATCCTTGGGACCTCACAAGAGGGACCCCAAACCCCAGGTTGGAAACCATTGATTTACTTGTTGCTTGATGAATTTATTTGGCTCTTGAGACCCATGATCGTTGAAGTTTTTTGATATTACAACATTTGGTTGCTTTCTGTGTGCCCTTTTTAGTACCGTATTGTCCTGAATATAAGACGACTCTGATTATAAGATGGCCCCTATTTTTCAAATATTTTGTGAAAAAAAAAATGTTGAAGACAATAAAGTTACTCATAAAACAACTTTTTATTGTACAATTATTCTAGGAAAACTCACAACAGAGATAACATTTCATGTGATTTAAGATCAAAAAATGTACTGCAGTATTAAATAAAAAACTAAATTGTCTTTCTCAAAATCTGAGGCTGTGACTCAGCGAATAAGCAACAAATAAGAGCCTCAAAGGTTCAATAACTGCATTTAAATTAAATTCAAATTCAAAAAATTTTATTTGTCCCCAAGGGGCAATTCAAAAGGCACGCAGAGCAGTCAGTGCAACAATGGCATAATAAAATATGTACAGAAATACATTTAAAATTAAAGTGTAGTATCATACTATCATACTAGTATCATACTATACCATACTAGTGCAAATACACTGTCGGTAATCCAACAGTCGGGCGGGGGGGGGGGGGGATGGATTATGAGTTTTAGAGTTGGACTGCCTTCGGTATGAAGGAAGCCCTTCTCTGTCCTGCATGCGGGGCAGCGAAGCCGTCGACCAGAAGGAGCCACTCCAATGCAGAGAAGAGAGCATGTGAGGATCACTGGTGATCCAGTGATCCAGTCTGCATGTCAAATGTTCAGACACTGCAGTTCTGAGAGGCAGTCCTACGGTTCTAGAGCAGACAGGGACAGTCCTCTGCAGACGGGTTCTGTTCTGGAGGCTGATGGAGTAGAACCAACAGGTGATGGAGAAGGTGATGGTCTCTCTATGAAGGAGCAGTAGAATGTCTGGAGAATGTTCTGACTAGGGCTGAACGATATATCGTTATCATATCGATATCAGGATATGAACATTCAGGACATTACCGTATTGGCCCGAATATAAGACGACTCCGATTATAACACGACCCCTATTTTTCAAAGATCATTTTGTGGGAAAAAAAAATACTGAAAACAGGTCACTCATAAAACAGCTTTTTATTATACAATTACTATAAACTCAAAACTCACAACTGAGATAACATTTCTCGAGATATAAAATGAAAAAATATTACTACAGTATTGAATAAAAAATATATTCTCTTTCTCAAAATAAGAAACAATAAGCAACAAATAAGAACCTCAAGGGGTCAAAACTGCATAAATGATGTAAATAACTGTCCAGCTCCTTCAGCTGAATCAGGCTCTGGTGGTGGACATTCCGTCTGTCCGTCTTTCAGAGACGTATTCTCTCTCCCTCTATCAGTCTCTCTGAAGCGTCTCTCAGGACCACGGAAAGCTTTTCTCATAGCGTTAGCATCTGTAGTGTTTTTTCTGTGCTCTCCAATCAGAACGAGGCTCTGCTCCACCAGACCTCCTGGCGGCTTGGCAGTAGTTTGATGACTCTGCTGCGTTGATCACCATCAGTTTAAAGTTGGTATCATAACTTCTCCTCTGTTGTTGCTCAGTTGTCCAGCGTTCAGCCCCTTTGTTCCAGATGATCCGCCACTTTTCATCAGATCATTTGATCTCATTTCATCGCTCCACTCGCTCTCTGCTCAGTGATACTTTGGCGCCATCTAGCGGCGCGGATGCGTATTGACCATCTACCGTAAGTCCGCGATTATAACACGACCCCACTTTTTAGGATGCAATTTCTGGGAAAAAAAACATCGTCTTATATTCGGGCCAATACGGTAGATGAAATATCTGAGGCTGTATTGATTTTCTTGTCTTTTTTTATGACCCCCCAAAAGAATAGTTGAAACAGATAGTTGTGACAGCTGTGCTGTGCTCACCCTCAGGTCTGTGGCCAGAGGAGTGGTACGAAGGAGTGTGTGAGATCGCTACCAAATCACCACTGCTGACGTTTCCCAGCGGAGAGCCGCTACGTTCGGAGCTGCAGTACAACTCTGCTCTGAAGAATGACACAGTCACTCCGGTAAGAGGCGAGGCACACACACACACACACACACACACACACACACACACACACACACACACACACACACACACACACACACACACACACACACAGTTGACATGGCAGCAGCAGTTATTACTCCATCAGTTACCCTAGGTTGGACCTGTTCCCAGTGCGTGACTTCAGCAAGGCAGCCCTTTGTCACTGGTTCTGTTCCTCATTTTTATGGACAGAATTTCTAGGTGCAGCCATGGGTGGGTGGGTGGGTGGGTGGGTGGGAGGGGGGGGGGTTCGGGTTTGGTTTGGTCCGGGATGAGCGGTGGAAAATGGATGAATGGATGGTTACCCTGTTCCCTCTATTGTCGTGTTAGCATGAGCGATAGCTGAGCTGTCAGGACTGTCACAGTGAGTCAGTCTAGTGACTGATACACTCATAAGAATCAGATCAAGATTCATCACTTATTAGCAGGAAGATGCTCTGTAATGGGATGTTAGAGGAGGAAGATGCTCTACAGTCTGTACTGGCTGGCTGTGACTGTGGCGTGGCCCTGCAGGCGGAGCTGAACGACCTGCGCAGCACCATCATCAACCTGCTGGACCCTCCTCCTGAGGTGGCGGCTCTCATCAACAAGCTGGACTTCGCCATGTCCACCTACCTGCTGTCGGTGTACCGGCTGGAGTACATGCGGTGGGTGTATCATCCTCCCTCCACTCTCTGAAGCTTACAGTTACAGGGTAGTTTGTCCATGTTGTTCTGAGAATGTAGTTTCTGTTTTAAGAGATGAACCAAAGCAGTGGAGAAAAACTGTGATGGTTTTTTGATGAAGTTATTATTTAAAGTGCGTATTGAGGTGAGAGCCAAGACTTCTCCGGTGAGATGTAAATGTTCTCACAGTTTTTTTAAACTAAATCTTTGAAGCAGTGTACTCTGCTTTGTTTCGCCGGCACATCTCTTATCATGTGCTTTCCACACTGCTGTGATGCTGTGGACTGACAGGAACCTTAGCAGCACTGGGAAATATTCACAGATTTAATGTGGCAGTGCTTCCTAAAAACACATCAAAGTCAAACCTGGAGTGAAGCCACTGATCTTTTGTTAATCGTGGTCCTTATAAAGCCTCTTTTCCTTCAGCATTGATAAAAATCTGACTTTCTTCCCGTGTGACAGGATGCTTCATTCTCTGGACTCGGATCGCTTCCAGGTCATGTTCAGATACTTTGAAGACCGAGCGATACAGAAGGATAAATCTGGTGAGTCAGAACTACACGTTAAACAACACACTGCTGTAAAGTGTTTGTTTCATGACTGATTATTTATTATGTGTGTTCAGGTATGATGCAGTGTGTGATCGCCGTCAGTGACAAGGTGTTTGAGGTTTTCCTGCAGATGATGGCTGACAAAGTGAGAAAAATTCAACTTTTTGACTTCAGAAATGAATATTTGCAGCATTTCTGTCTTTCATGATTGTCATCTTTATCTTGTAGATAAGATAAGTCGTATTGAGGATACATTTTTTAGCACATGTATCATAAGTTTGGGCAGATGATCTGATATCCACTTACAAAATTGTCCGATGGACTCTATGCACAACTTCACCACTTCCTGAACTTCAGGAGGCTCCTTGTTTCCTGTCTTTCATGATAGAACGAGCTGATTAATGCAGGTGTGTCTGACCTCTGTAACAACTTCAGACACACCTGCATTAATCAGCTCATCCTGTCACGAAA
This sequence comes from Salarias fasciatus, assembly GCF_902148845.1. Classification (NCBI taxonomy): domain Eukaryota; kingdom Metazoa; phylum Chordata; class Actinopteri; order Blenniiformes; family Blenniidae; genus Salarias; species Salarias fasciatus. The sequence continues at coordinate 315,362 of NW_021941229.1, forward strand.
GACAGGAAACAAGAAGCCTCCTGAAGTTCAGGAAGTGGTTGAGTTGTGCATAGAGCCTATTTCTAATGTTTTTGAGATGGAAATGATAAAATATGTGTGAGTTTTTGAGAGTTGAAGGGGTTTCAACTGATGGTTGCTGGACACAGCATCTTGTGTCTTTAAGCTTGAAATCTGTGACTGTCATTTGTTGTCAAAACTTATTCCAATGTTACCCGATCCTTTGTATCACATTAAGTATCTCACAGGGTGTGTTTTTTTCACATTAATGAAGTGAAAAACATGTTCTACTGCATCAACACTCAGTAGCACATCCCCCCAAAACCATAATTTATGCTTTTATACAGACGTAACCAGACCATATGATAAACAACAGAGCGAAATGTGTGTAAAAGTGAAAGACAGTTCCAATTCACTGCACTCAAATTAAAGAATTACACAAACAGGCTCTACCTCTCATCCAAAGTCCCAAAGACTTCATTTTGAACCTCTTTAACCGTGCATCAACACAGTTTCTGAAGGTTTGGGGATGAAAAACCACAAGGTTTCCATTGGAACACTGACCTGAAATCTGAATTCCGTCAATGAATTGATAAAATGTGAAATTTTCCAGGCAAAGACCAAAGCGCACGAGGAGGAGTTGGAGCGCCACGCTCAGTTTCTTCTGGTCAACTTCAACCACATCCACAAACGGATCCGCAGAGTGGCAGACAAATATCTGTCCGGCCTGGCTGAGACGTGAGGGCGCTTCCAAACACACTCTGTAACACACTGCTCACATGCTGACAGAAGCTTTATCAGTGTTTAGGCAGTCCAGGCTGCACTACACTTTCAACCCAAAAAAAAAAAACATTTAGCACAATGTAGATGAGTCCACTTGACATAATTTGTATTATAGTTGAGTAATTCCCAACCAGGGGTCAGCATTTCATTCATTTATTCCAAAAACTACTAGTATTTCTCTTTAAAGTTCCACCTGTATATTGAAAAAAAGGCTAATTAAAACTGTAAAAGTATTGTGAGGGTGTTTAATGTAGATATCCTGTCTCCAACATACACACAGTCCTTAAGCAGTGGCAGAAAAGACGGCGGCGCATCAGGCTGAAGAGAAAGATTGATTCTGTCAAAGAAAGAGAATGTGGCTTCATGGGAGCAACATTAGAGCTGAATTAGAGCCAAATGTGTGAGCTGAGGTCATGATGCCAGAAATCAAGAAGAAGGTTTTGAATGGCGGATTGAATTTGCTCCATGTGGCCTCAGGTTTCCTCACCTGCTGTGGAGCGGCCGTGTGCTGAAGACCATGCTGGACATCCTGCAGACACTCTCGCTGTCCCTCAGTGCTGTAAGTCCACCCAGGAGGCCCAGCTCCCAGCTTCTCATCGTCCTGCCCCACACTGTCAGCTTTCCGTTGTGTTACAGGACATCCACAAAGACCAGCCGTATTACGACATCCCCGACACGCCATACAGGATCACTGTACCGGACACGTACGAGGCCCGAGAGGTGACAAATATCTCCTGCTCTCCTCTCTGTAGCCAGGCCCCTCCACACCTCTCATATGAAAACAATGCTCAGAGCCAATGAAAAGGCAACTTTCTCCAAATGACTCTCAAGGCAGAGCTCAAATGTTCTAACTCTAGTGTGAATGGGTGAAAACAAGACCTGCAAACGATGCTTCTGGTCCTGAGCTCCACAGCCTTAGTGAACAGTAGTTCTGTACATGCTCAATAGACGAACAGTAAGAACAGGGTCTTCTGTCCCAATCTCAGTTCAGATCTTCCTGGTTTCTGCAATTGTAACTTGCGTCAAACAAATCTACCCTTTGAGACATTCACCTTACAGCCTGAGAAAGACCCATATTGTTTTAGAAAAGCTTGAACAATAGGAATAGATTTCTTTGGTTCGGTGACATACAGTGAAAAATCATCAGCATAAAGTGACAATTTAAATTCCATTTTGTCCTTGTTATCCCAGTATGTATGGAAGAAGATCTAAAAGATATAGATAAAGGCACTATAGCAATGACAAGTGAAAGAGCAGAGAGTGGGCAGCCTTGGCAGTTACCACGTGATGGGGGGGAAAATTGATTGCATGCCATTGGTGTGGATACTGGCTTGTGGACAAGTCTTAAGAGGGCGAATCCCTGAAATGAAGACCTCACCTCCTCAGTACCTCAAACGAATTATTATATTCCATCCTATCAAATGGTTTTTCGCTGTCAAGTGTGATAACTTCTGTTGGGTTAATAGGGCCCTTTCGTACCGGCACCGGAGTGATGGCCTAGTGGTAGAGCGTCCGCTTCACAACCGGGAGGTCGGGGGTTTGCATCCCGGCCGGGTCATACCAAAGACCTTAAAAATGGTACCTACTGCCTTCTGGCCAGGTGGTCGGCATATATAGAACAGGGTAGGGGGTCGAACACACCAGAGGTCTGTAGCTTCCACTGCTCACAGTAGTAGCTGTGTGGCCTGGGGTTATGAAACTGACACAACTGCCACCTAACATACTTGTGCATAGGGAGACTTTGACTTTGACTTTTCCACCAGCCGTGACCGTGAAAGCGGGGCCTCACCATCCTTCTGACTTTTTGGGTTTTAAGCAGGAGGTGTCAGAAAAGTTCCCACAGGGAGAACTGGCTTGTGGCGGCCAAGCGTTCATAGCGACGTCGCTTTTGATCCTTGGATGTCGGCTCTTCCTGTCGTTGTGAAGCAGAATTCACCAAGCGGTGGATAGTTCTCCACTAATAGGGAACGTGAGCTGGGATCAGACCAAGAGAGGTTAGTTTGACCCTGCTGAGGGCTTGTAACATCTTGAAGCCCTCTGAGGCAACTGTTGTTGTGATACTGGGCTATACAAAAATAAATTAATTGATTGATTGATGTGTTGTTGCAGTAGTAATCCTGCTCGGTGTTCGGCTTGTAAGTCGAAACAACAGCTGTCCCCGAACTGAAGGCGCAGGGACGTAACGCTCTGGTTCACTGGGGAGAACTCCAACACATGGTGGCTGAGCTGTGGGGCTGTAAGCAGTCCCACTCCAGCCCTCCGCCTCTCACCACGGCAACGCCAGAGCAGTGGAGAGTCCAGCCTTCTGGGGTTGGCTTCCAGAGCCCAGACTGTGTGTGGAGGTGAGCCCGACTACATGTAGCCGGTACCTCTAACCTCCCTCACACACTGTATGCTGGATGATTCCTGGACCATCACCTGGTCTGAGAGTCTCAGTGCAGCTCGAGGAATGGCCTGATCGGCACTGTCGTGGTGTAGCGGTGATCCAGGATGTTCTCCTCTCTGCTCGGGTGTTTAATTAACTGTCTGTATTTGTGGAGCTTGTGTGTGAGACTACATTTGTTAAAGTCCCCAAGCACAATAACAAATGAGTCCGGGTAGCTCCGCTCCACATTCAGCACCTGGTCTGCGAGTGCACGCTCTGCTTTATGCACGTCCGCCAATGCAGCGATGTATACATGAAGAGTTGGAGTCCTGCCAGCTGCAGTGCAGAGTCTGGAGTAGTTTCGCAGCCACGTCTCCGTGAAGCACAACAGAGAAGTAGCTGAATCAACAGCTGAAGTTCGTCCATTTTAATTCCCAGAGAGCGCACGTTGGGGAGAAATACTCCAGGTAGCGGTATGCGCCTTCCCCGCCTCTGAAGACGCTCCAGCATGCCCACCCATCTGCCTGTCCTCCGGCGCTTCAGAGCCAGCGCACCTCTGAGTATTATGGCCAATAAATCCACCGAAGATTTGATAATCGCGGGAAGAAGGTCGTCAGGGGTCGTTGATATGATGTTCATGAGCTCTTGTCTGGTGTAAGAGGTCCCAGAATGCAAGATAAAAACAAAATTAAAGTGATAGTTCGGGATTCTTGACATGAATCTGTATAGCATCCCAGTCAGCAGTGTTTTGCATTCACACAGACTGACCCCTGACCCCTGACCCCTGACAGCGTCCAGTGAGCGGAGATCCTGTCCGGTTTAGGTCCAGACGAAAGTAGTCCGGCAAGTTTGCTGGGGCCCGGAAAATAAGGCGTTTTTCTTCTCAAACTTTCATGTGTTCGAAAGAGTGATATATTTGCATCACAGAAGCATTTATCAGGAAAAAGTCAGACCTCGTAAACGCTGGGCACTATTTTCTCTCCCTTCATATCACTCCGCACTGCTTCCAGCTGGAGCAAACTTTACTAGCGGTAAACAAAGTGAAACCAGCACGGCTGCCAGCTGGAGGTGGTTCCAGCTTTCATGTGTATATATATATATATATATACATATATGTATATTAGGGCTGTCAAATGATTAAAATTTTTAATCAGATTAATCAGCTTACAAATTAATTAATCATGATTAATCACAAATAATTGCAATTTTCAACGATGTGTGAAATATGCCCTTTTTTTCCTGTATTGCATTAACAAAAAAAAACTACAGGACATGATTATATATATTTAACACGTGATGTGTTTTATATTTAAGGCTCCAAATAAAACAAATATTCAAAAAACTAAAACATGCACACCATAACATAATGTGTGTGTGTGTGCAGTGTATTTGTACATGCTCCACGTGTCACCGCACCACTCTGCTTGTCACCGCACCGCGCGTGACCGCGTCGCTCTGCGCATCACCGCACCGCGCGTCACCGCACCGCTCTGCGCATCACCGCACGTCACCACACCGCTCTGCGCGTCACCGCGCGTCACCACACCGCTCTGCGCGTCACCGCACCGCGTGTCACCGCACCGCGCGTCACCACACCGCGCGTCACCACACCGCTCTGCGCGTCACCGCACCGCGTGTCACCGCACGTCACCACACCGCGCGTCACCACACCGCTCTGCGCGTCACCACACCGCTCTGCGCGTCACCGCACCGCTCTGCGCGTCACCGCACCGCACGTTGTGTGAAAAAACGGTGTTGTGGCCCTTGTGCGTTTTTTGACATAGGATTTTAAGAAACATTCATGAGAGTTTTATCATTCAGAAAAACGAGCTGTGAAATGTTTATCATCTCTGAACTTGATGCGTCTTTGTGCCTCCAGAGCATCGTGAAGGATTTTGCTGCTCGTTGTGGAGAAATCCTGAAAGAGGCGATGAAGTGGGCTCCATCTGTGACCAAATCCCACTTGCAGGTACGAGGTCCTCAGAGCTGCCATTACAAGACGGATGGATCAGTGTGTGTGCTGCTCAGTGCATGTGTTTGCTCTCAGGAGTATCTGAACAAGCATCAGAACTGGGTGTCGGGCCTGTCGCAGCACACCGGCCTGGCCATGGCCACGGAGAGCATCCTGCATTTTGCCGGCTATAACAGGCAGAGCACCACACTCGGAGTGAGTCTCTTCAACCTGCTGCCTAACTTTCACAGCACCTTTACACAAACCTGCCCTGTCCACACCGAGCCAAAACGGTCATATTTTACAAAACGAATTGCGTAAAGATGGAGTCAGCAAAAAAAAAGAAAACTGCGTCCACATTAGTGAACTGAAGACGCATGTAAACGCTGTAATACATAACCACGCCCACTGGCGGCGCTGCAGTGCAATAATAGTTGGGCAATGCGCATGCGTATAAAAACGCGTTGTACTCACGTTGCATGGTAAACAAACGCAAAAGATGGTGACCTCCTTGCTGCTCACGGTGGTGGTGTAGCAGACGGAGATTCTGCATCAATAGCCATAAAAGGGAAGTGAGCTTCTGAAGCACGTACACGATGCTGTAGAGCGCCATTGTTGTTGTGTTTCTGTCGGACTTCCGCGCATGCGCCCTGTTGTAGAGGCGCGATGACGCAATCCTCTCAATAAAAATATGCGGCAAAGGTATAACAGCGGAGACGTCTCAGGCGCGTCTTCAGATTTTTCCTCTCTGGGACCGGGCTTCAAACTTTGTGGTTTTCAGAGCGCTGTGACGCCGGCTCCGTGTGGACGACGGGTGACTCAGTACAAACACTTGTGCGGACTTGTCTGAGCTTGGCTCCGTGTGGACAGGGCCTGAGAAGACTGCTGGCAAAGTCACAGTCAGCTTGATCTTTAATTCTGCTGGACACACAAGACACACAGAAGAAAGGGATTCTCTTCTCATTTTCCCTCCTACAGTGTAGGCATACATCACCCACAATAACAAATGAACAACATCGACAAAAATAGATTAAAAATAAGAAAATAGAGAAGACAGAGTAGAAAAAGACTGTTTTATATGAGATGTGTGTGTTATTTTATTAATTCCACCTGCAGAAAATCACAACAATTGACAGAAATACCTTGTTAATGGAAAACTTTTTCATTTTCCACCTCATACAAAGCAAGCTACTGGTTCCTGTTTTTTATGGTAAATGATCTACACTTCTATAGTGCTTTTCCTCTGCGTTAATAGACCCCAAAGCGCTTTACACTGCATTAACACATCTAACCAATCGCACTCACATTCACACACCAGTGGAGGCGGCCGCCATGCAAGGCGCTCAGTCCATCCATTGGTCGTGGGTTTCATTCTGGGGTTTGGGAAGCTTTCGGCGTGTGCTTGGTTTCCAGAGCATCTTTTGACTTGGTGACTGAGTCTTGACTCTTCTCTGGCCTTCCAGTCCACTCAGCTGACTGAGCGACCGGCCTGTGTGAAGAAGGACTACTCAAACTTCATGGCCTCTCTCAACCTCAGGAACAGATACGCCGGAGAGGTGACACCATGTTCAGGACTCCAGGATGTGGGTGAGCGCCTGCTGATGGCGCTGATGCTCCTCCCCTCTCTGTCCTGTGGCAGGTGTCCGGTATGATCCACTTCGCCCAGGCGGTGCGGGGCCAGTCCGACCTGAGCCGCCTGATGATCAAGCAGATGGGAGAAGCTCTGGACTCGGCTCAGCCCGAAGCTTTCACCGAGGCCATGTTCAAACTGGCGGCGCTGCTCATCAGCACCAAAGGTGGAAGCTCTTCCTCTCTGAACAGACGGTGGGCGTGTCTCTGGGCCGTGGTGTGACCGTTGCGTCTTTACCCTCGTTTGGCGTGCAGACTGCGACCCTCAGCTCCTGCACCACCTCTGCTGGTCTCCTCTGAAGATGTTCACGGAGCACGGCATGGAGACGGCCATCGCCTGCTGGGAGTGGCTACTGGCAGCTCGCACGGGCGTGGAAGTGCCGGTACACACTCCGGTTTTTTATAATGTTCTCATCAGTGTGTTTGTTATGCATCCATCAGACTGGCTCATCTCTGACATCAGTCACAATACAGACACACACAAAATAACCAGTATTGACCCTCACAAATCCGATTATTTTAAACATTACTTGATCATGAGACACAGGGATACACACAATGGTGACAAGAATACTGACAGCTAATACTAAAACACATGGAATATCATGCCAAAGAATAAAAAGAGACAAAAAATTAGCTAGGTAAGGCTCAAAACATGAACGTCTAAACACCATCAGAGGGACAGCACTAAAAATACCATCAAAGACAGAAAAGGAGTCCAAAGAAACAGAGAACAGCGCAGAGTGTTAACTAATAACTAAACTAAATAATAATAACAGGCTGTCACACCACCGCCCTGACCTCCAGGCTCACCTCACACTGATCTATGGGTAGAGGGCTGTTTGATGGACAGATCACAGCAGCTGTTTTTAAATGGTTTCAAACCCAACCCACAGCTCTTAAAAACAAGTCTTAGATAGAGATGCAGCCATAGAGCCCTGATCATAGAGCAGGTAGAAATGATCAGAAAAAGACAGCATTGGACCACAGAGAGACTGAGAGTGAGCAGGATGAGCCGAGGCCCTGAGGTTGAGCTCGATGTGTCTTGTGGTTGCAGTTCATGCGGGAGATGGCGGGTGCGTGGCAGATGACGGTGGAGCTGAAGATGGGTTTGTTCTCGGATGCTCAGGTGGAGGCTGACCCCCTGGCTGCTTCAGAGGAGAGTCAGCCCATCCCTTGTCCTCCAGATGTGACCCCTCACCACATCTGGATTGAGGTCCAATTAAAGAGGACATAAAATCCTTTTCCAGCGTTGCTGGTCCCTCTTCATCCTAAATCCACTTTCTCCTCTTCTAGTTCCTCGTTCAGAGGTTCGAAATCGCAAAGTACTCCAGTGCGGACCAGGTGGAGATCTTCGGCAGCCTGATGCAGCGTTCGCTGTCCCTGAATGTGGGTGGGGCGAAGAGCAGCCTGAACCGCCACGTGGCTGCCATCGGGCCTCGGTTCAGGTACCCGTCACACACAGACTGTGCTTCATAATAAAAGTTTATAGGAGGAGAACTTCCCTTTCAGCACCATGTAACCATGGACAGGCGTTTCAGGCTGAAATACCACCTGCAGTGCAGAAGACTTTTTCCATTGTCGGTGAAAACCAGTTTCCAACCTGAGCAGCGAATAATTAGATTGCAAAATTATTCACCGAATGTCATCATAGTGGCCGAATATTTGGATGTTTGGGACCAGCCCTACCTATGTCCTCCACGGACAGGGCTGCCAGGCACCCTGTGACCCCCCTCCACTTGCCCCGGGCATCGGTCACCTACCCAGCATGCCGAGTCCCATCTGGGCAGGAAGGATCCCCCGTTCCCCCGCTCTTCTTTGACATGGTCGTATGAATTGTGTTGAGAGACCAGCTGATGAATTTCATGGTTGATAATTTGGTTTGTTCAAAAAAACCAAGGCAGCAGCAAGCAAGCAGGCAAGAGGGACGGAGAAGCAAAGTGGGAGCGATAGAAAAAGCGTCCACCTCCTGCGAGGGACCAGGGGGACCATTTGAAAATAATAAAGAAGTCTCGGCAAGATATTCATTTTCAGTAAGACAATCCTCCCCAACAAAGACAATGATGGATATGTCCACCTGTCTAGATCATCCCTGATGCGTTTTAAAAAAGGCTCAAAATTAGCCTTGTAGAGTCCTTCTAGTGTTGGGGTAATTGAAATCCCCAAGTAAGTGAAGCCTTGAGGTGACCGGTTGAATGGCGATGGGGCGTGGCACTGGGAATTACCTAGGGGCATGACCTCTGATTTAGAAAAAATTATTTTGCACCCTGAGAATTCACTAAAGTGATTTATTATTCCTAAGACAGCAGGTACAGAAGTCTGTGGGTTAGTTAAAAAAAGTAAAATATTGTCAGCATATAAAGCTATTTTGTGATCTTTTTAGCCAGCAGAAATCCCAGTGATATCTGGGCTGTTCCTTATAGCTTCAGCAAGAGGTTCTATAACTATAGCGAACAGCAGCGGGGACCGGGGGCAGCAGCCCTGTCCAGTGCCCCCGCCCAGGGGGAAATAAGAAGTCTGCCCATTAATGCTAACAGCTGCAAGTGGTTTATTGTAGAAAAGTTTAACCCAGCGGCACAATGTGTCTCCCAGCCCAAAGATTTCACGAGCAGAAAAAGAAAAGGCCACTGGACTAAGCTGATCACCATGCCGGTCAGTTTCTGATGGTGCAACAACTGGAAAACATTCACAGTTTTTCTCAGGTGTTCACACCAAAGCATTTGGGTCGACCTAAATGACGTGGTGGATCCGGGAGCCACAGTGTGAACACCTTTTTCACGTTGGGTCGACCTAGTTTTGGGTCCAGCCGGGCCACCTCGAGGAGGAGGTCCGGGGTCGACCCCGGCTCCATCTAGATGCAGTGAGAACACGGTCGCTCCCTTCGTCGAGCCAACTTCCCTCGTTTGCCGCACTTTTGTCCGTGTGAGGCTTCCGTAGCGCACAACACGAACTGAGCACGCACTTCCAGCATGGCGGAGAGTTTGTACTTCCTTCTGAAAGTCAGCGATTTGTACGGCCTGCAGGAAAATCATGTGCAGCAGAACAGCCGTTCCGGCTGCGGTCCGTCTACAGAACGGAATCACTGTGCTGCGGTGATTCCAGGGAACCCAGAGCCTCCAGTTTCATAATAGTTTTTTTTAGTTCTTGTCTGTGTTCATCTGTTAGTTTAGGTAGACTGAGTCTCGACATGAATTCATCAGTCAGATTCTGCACTGCTGGGGGTGCCTCACTAGTGTAGAGCTTACTCTACAAGTCCCTTAGCACCCTGGTCATATTGTTTGTGTCAAATTTACTTGAACCATTTGTGTCTTTAATAGATGAAATTGTCTGAGAGTCACTTCTGTTTACTGATCGTGCAGCTTATTCATTCGGTTTATTGCAGTACTCATATAGCCTGCATTTGGCGACCCCAGTACTTTGTTCAGCTTTATGGGTGAGCAGAGCATTTAAAGATGTTTTTATGGCCAGCATGGCCTTCACATCAGCCTCAGACGGATATTTAGCGGATGTCTTTCAAGGCTGGATAGCTCACCCTCTAGTTTCATTTGGGCTTCCAGAGATTTGCGTTTTTTACTTTTTGTATAGGAGATAATCAGGCCCCTGGAATACACTTTACAAGTTTCCCACAATGCTGAGGGGGAAATATCAGGTGTTCTATTTATGGAATAGAAAATTTTAAATTCTGACTTTAAAATATGAGACAAATTTGGGATCACTCAGTAGATGTGGATTAAATCTCCAACAGTTAGTAGAACCTTGGTTTCCATCAAACATCAGTTGCAGAAATACTGGGCTGATCAGAAACAGAAATAACTCCTATTTAACAGACACCACAGATGACAGCATCCGCTTAGGGACAAAAAGGAATCTATCCTGGAGCTGGTTCTTTTAAAATCCACCAGAATACAGGAAGTGCCGTCTAAATTCTTGAGAATTCCTCTGAGGAGGACCTGTGTGCAGCCCGTGACCCCGGTGCATCAAAATAAGATCTGCAGTGATTTCAACAGAAAAATAATTCAGTCAAAGGAATGTTTGGCTTTAACCCCTGGCTTATATGCAAAGATACATCTCGGGATGGTCTGTTCCTGATGAGACTTAGCACCAAGGCAAGGTTTCTTTTAGGGCTCCACGATAAACTGTTAAAAATCCCATCCTGACTCACACCACAGACTGATGTCACATCTAGACTCAGCCATTCTGAGAGTTTCTATCACCAGCTGCAACACAAACAGAGGCCGTTCCTCTCCTCTCAGTACAGCTGACTGAATCAAGCTGAATCAAGCTGTGTGATGATGTGACGATGAGGAGTGTGTTTGTGTGCAGGCTGCTCACTCTGGGTCTGGCTCTGCTTCATTCGGATGTCGTCACCAACGCCACTGTTCGAAACGTGCTGCGAGAGAAGATCTACTCTACGGCCTTCGATTACTTCAGGTACTCATGGTGAACCCACAGAAGACTTTTTACCAGCCCATCCAGTGTTTCAGCTTTCAGTGCATTTTGTCTGATAACTTAGAAGAAAACAACCTTTAAGTAGAGGCACTTTTGTAAACTGCTTTGACTCTGTATAAATGGAAAACACAACTTTTTTTTTGTGCTTTTTGCCTTTATAGTTTTTTTTTACCGCTCACTCTTTAGACTTTAACAGCTGTTCTCCAGTGAAGCGAACATTTTACTACAGCATGATGATGGAGGAAAGCTGCAGAAGAAGTGGCCTCAGATCAGTTTAACTTACTGGCACCTTAAAGCCAGTGTGTGGCTTCCAGAGGAAGGTTTCCCTTATGTGTTTTCAGGTGAAAGGCACAGCTTTTCTAGCATTTTGAGTGTCTGTTTATATGACAACAGACCTCAGAGCCACTGAAAAGACCACTTTTTGAAAATGGTCTGACTTTGTCCTCTGTGGAAATGGAGGAAGACAACTTTTCTGAATCACTGCTACATGAGCTCCACATCCACAGTAAACCATTCTTCTGCTCATGCTCAGTAGACGGACAACCAGAACATTGTTTTCCTCCAGAGTATCTTGACTCCTGGTCCTGGTCCTGCTCCCAGTCCAGATCCTCCTGGGCTCAGAAGCTTTAGAGCTGACAGTCACTGTAACAAGAAACCAGCTTGGTGTTCTGTCCATATGAATGTCTGAGTTCTCCTTTGTTAATGTTCAGAGTGTGTTGTTCTCTGGTTTCATTACAAAAACCAACAACAGCACCAACTAGTGGACCACTATGGACGTTACATCTTTCTCAACAGTTCTTTCATTTCTGTGTTAACGGACATTCTTTTCAAAATGTTGCTGTGTAAAGGCTAAACTTTTCTGACACGGAGACAGAAAAACAATGCATTGTTGTTTTAAATGTCCGCTCTGGACCGGGTGGACCCCTGCTGTGTTCTGGTCTGGGCGTGGAACCGCCTCCCAGGCTCTCACCCTCTGGTCCTGTCGTTGCAGCGTGTCTCCCAAGTTTCCCACCCAGGGCGACAAGCGTCTCCGCGAAGACATCTGCATCATGATCCGCTTCTACGCCAGCATCCTGTCCGACAAGAAGTACCTGGCCGCGTGCCACCTGGTCCCTCCCGGTGAGCTTGGTACTACCCCGGCCCCGAGCACTCTCTCTGCGGGGATATTCGGATCGCTTATCGTGTCCAGCACTTCTCCGATTTCTATCCTAAGTAAGCCTAAAGCGGTGGAGCTCGGCCTGCGCCGCTGCAGGGGCATGCTTTTACGCCCGACAAATTGAAGAGCGCTTCCTCCTCACAGTGCTGCTCATGCATGTGCCACGCATCGAGCGTTTATCCATTCTACTCTATTATTCTGCTCAAGCCTCCAGTCTCTCCTGACGTGAGAGAGGATGTTTAACGGACCCACTGAGCACAGACCGCCCCCAGATGATAGAAAAGAAGTCAAATGTTACACTAAACAACAAAACAGAATAAACCGCCCACCAACAGATGGTGCACAGCCACACAGAGACATAAAGTGACCACGAACTCACAGACCAAAAATGATTATGAACACATTTATTTATTTAAACCACAGAAATGTGTGCATGTTTCATGTTCAACAGGTCAGAATGATAATGACATGAAGAGCTGCATTTCTGCAGAAGAGATACAAAATAACAAAGATGGTCTGAAAAATGACAGGACTGTCCTTAAAAGAGTTCTTGTTAAAAAAAGGTAGACAAGCATAACAAAGACAAACACACAACGAAACTCACAATGTCTTCATCAAACCAGTATGACCATAATAAAGATGCAAATAACCTTGTCACACACACAAAGAAACATAAAACAATGACAGACAAAATGTTCACACACTAATAAAAATGAACACATTATAGAAAATTTAACAAAGACTCACAAAATCAACATAAAAACAACGCAAAAAAAATATCCTCAAGGCACTAAAATCATCACATACAAAAACCCCACACAAGTAACACAGTCATGAAGAATCCAGACAGGAGTAAAGTAATGACAGAATGACAAAAGAAAGAGTCGTTTGAACATGCAGACCTGAACAGTGTAGATGTTCACTTGTGTAAATGTTACCGGTGTGACCAGCTTTCACTCAGGAAATCCAGATCTCCACTTTACTTTCAAATAAAATAAATGACAAAATGTATGGCTGGACAAGCAGCCACTAAATAATACAATAAGTAGCGTATTAAATATAGTACGACTCTGATTATAAGATGACCCCTATTTTTCAAACATCATTTTGTGAAAATAAAAATCTGTTGAAGACAATAAGGTTACTCGTAAAAGAACTTTTTATTGTAGAATTATTCTAAACTCAAAAACTCACAACAGAGATAACATTTCATGTGATTTAAGTTAAAAAAAACTACTGCAGTATTAAATAAAAAATATATTCTCTTTCTCAAAATAAGCAACATTAAGCAACAATTAAGAACCTCAAAGGTTCAATAACTGCATTAATACAAATAACTTTATAACCATCAAATTCACGTTCTATTTAACTTCATGAACATTAATAATTCAGCCTCCTGGATGCTGGGTTCAGTCTGGCCTGTAGAGAACAGTTCTTCAGAGAGAAAGCAGCAGGTTTCAGCTGCTCTGAGCTTTTATTACTTTCTCCTGAAGGCTGTAAAACTGAAACAAACCAGAAACATAGAAGTGAACAAACACACAAGATGGATCACAACGTACATCACTGTCTAGAAACACAACAAGTCAGTATTTAAAATCAAAGCTGCTAGCTCAATGCTAACTATTAATGGAAATGCCATTAACATGCTAACGGAATTAGCATCTGCGCTGAAACTGCAAAAGGACTCCCTTGAAAAAGAGGTTGACTTTCCTGGCTAAATAAAGGTTAAATAACAAACTCACAAGTATCAGTTTCACCTCTATCCTGAACATCAACTAAGTATATCAGAGTACTTACAGGCAGATATTTGCGATGATCCTTAGAAAAACAAACACCAGCCACACTGCTCAGTCTTCAGTCCCATGTTCAGTGTGGTCACTGTGAAGCAGCTGTGAGGAAAAAGCACAGATTTGTTGCGGTGTTAAGATGCATGGTTCCTCATGTCGTCAGCCATACCAGACCGCCCCCCCCCCCTCCGACCGACCGCTCCACCCATCCACCCACCCACCGGGCTTCGAAGGAAGACTGCTGCCCCTCCTCCTCCTCCTCTTCATCCCTGAGGAAACACATGTCGTCCACCCCACACACATCCAAGCTCCTGGAGGTGGACGGGTCCTCGAAGCACAGATCCCGGATCAGCGCTTCCAGGCCGCCTCCTCATGCCCGCCATGACGCCGGCTTTCAAACGCATGACCATCAGCAGCAGCGGTGCTCCCAGACACCGCTCATCTCGCTCTCCATCCTCCATCCTGTGGATGTTTGCTCACTTCATTCAAGGCTTTTCAATGAACTCAACATGTTGGTCCAGTCTGCAGCTGTCAGAAAACCCTCCCTCTTGGATTTACTTCACATTTCCCACACGTACGCTTTTTTCTGCCCGGTAATTAATATGAAATGGTTAAAGCTTGGCTTTCAGAATTGCTTGGGATTTTTCAGCATTTTCATGTTTTCATGGATTTACTCAGGATTCATAGTGGATATGTGGTAGTCAGGTGCATTCTCCCTGGATTTATGCAGTCTTGGAGCATTTTTAGTGGTTAGACGGTAATCTTTGAGCAGTGCAGTGGAATCATTCTGTACTTGAATATGGGAGTTAACTTGAATTGGTTTATATTTTGAAGTGTTTTGAATTGGTGTAGCCATATTTTTATTGGCTCTGAAGTAAGGCTGCACAATTAATTTAATTTTAATCATCACAGTTTTGGCCATCGCAATTAAATGAACCTGATCGTTGACAATATTCCTATTTAAAATGCGGCTCTGCTGCAAAACCTCTCTAATCAATCACTTCCAATCATCATCCAACCACCAGGGGGCACACGGTGGTTAAGGCTTCATTAAGCAGCCTAAATAATAAGTGCACCCTGCAGACTCCTGTAACTAGGTGGGCGGATGAGAGCGAGTCATGTTGAGAGAAGAAAGTCCGGCAGCCTGGACAGTGAGGAGAACCTGCTGGACTGGAGGGAGGAGCATCACAGGCTCCGCCCACCAGGTTCGTCGCTGGCAAGCACTGATTCATTCCTCTGACAAGCTCCCCGTCAGAGAGTCTTTAGCTCTGGGGAAACGTAGAGACCAAGCGCCAACCTCCGCTCTCAAAACATGAAGATAATGCAGAAGTACAAAAAAAAAAAAAGCTGTAATTCTGGGGAAATTCCAGCAGGGGGCGATGATGTTGGTTTCAAAGAGAGACCGGGTCTCATTAGAACCCTTTTAAAGATGCAGGTTTTCAGAATGTAAATAAACATATAAAGCTCCTGGTTTCAGAACATGTTCTGGTCTCAATCACTAGGTTCTACAGCCAGCTTCGCCACACTCTGATTTTCCCATAAGTCATCTGTTGATTTTATGTTTAGGAGTTAAAGTTTTGCATAAATCGTCCTATCACAGCGCCTCCTCCGTACACGTGATACAGTCTTATGACAGGCTGGACCAATCACATTTTGATCTGGTTTTAAATGTTCAATATGGAGACGTCCTACTGGACTCGCTGAAGTCTTCAGAACGGGATTTCAGAACGCTGTGGGAGACGTCTGTATTTACTGTCTATGGTAGAGACCTGCCTTCACTCGTCTCTCTGCCAGAACATGTTGACAGGCTGGAGTTTCTGGCCAAAAACCTGTCGCCCTAACCGCCTGTCTTTTCTGTATAAACTATTCAATCCTTAGTTCTTGAGTTGCACGTCATGATTGCACTCTGGCATATTTATTCAGTTATCCTTTGGTAAACTTTGAAGGTCCCATATTATGCATTGTTCACTTTGTGAAGAGTTTCTTGTAGCAGTGTGTGTTGCCGTAGCCTCATTAGGAAAACCTATCTGTCTCCTCCCTGTCTTGCTATACCGCATTTTGTGAAAATACCTGCTGAAACGGTCAAGTTTGTGTTTGGCCCACTTATCCTGAAACAAGCGGATTTACTCCTCCCCCTGACTTTGCCCCCACCCTGCCGTTAGCATCAACTCGTGTTAGCAACAGTGCAGTAGCTGTAACAATAACACACAGGAACAAACTACAAACGCATCTGTGACACATGGTATTGTTGACTAATCATTCCAAGACGTCCTGTTAGGAGCCTCTCCTTCTGGGTCAGACTCTGGGTCCAGCTGGTACGAGCCATAGCTTCACAGTCAACAATAGTGTAGTACCGCTAGCGAAAGCTGTGTCCTCTCCCGGAGGGGGGAGGGGGCGTAGACAGACCAAAAACAGGCTCAGAAACAGCCTGTTCTGAGGAGGGCTCGTCAGACCGCTCAAACTCCCAACAAAGGATGAATTTGGGGCAAACAAGCTTAAATACTATGTTTTTGGGCTTCTGAAACAGATATAATAGGACTGGAAAATAGCATCATATGGGACCTTTAAATTCTGTTTTTTCTATTATTAAGCATTTATTCTTTTGTTTCATTTTCCACTGAAAACTGTTCACATATTGTTTTAAAGTCCATCCATCCGTCCATTTTCTACCGCTTATCCGGGGCCGGGTCACGGGGGCAGCAGTCTCAGCAGGGATGCCCAAACTTCCCTGTCCCCAGACACTTCCTCCAGCTCCTCTGGGAGGACCCCAAGGCGTTCCCAGGCCAGCCGAGCGACATAGTCTCTCCAGCGTGTCCTGGGTCTTCCCCGGGGTCTCCTCCCAGTGGGACATGCCCGGAACACCTCCCTAGGGAGTCGTCCAGGAGGCATCCTCGGATTTGGAGGTGCTGATCCTCATCCCTGTCGCTTCACACTCGGCTGTGAACCGCCCCAGTGCATGCTGTAGGTCCGGGTTCGATGAAGCCAACAGGACAACATCATCTGCAAAAAGCAGAGATTATCCTGTGGTCCCCGAACCGGACCCCCTCCAGCCCCTGGCTGCACCGAGAAATTCTGTCCATAAAGATTCTGAACAGAACCGGTGACAAAGGGCAGCCCTGCCGGAGTCCAACATGCACCGGGAACAGGTCCGACTTACTCCTACTCCGGTCCTACAGAGACCGGACGGCCCTTAACAAGGGGCCCCGGACTCCCGGAGCACCCCCCACAAGACACCACGAGGGACACGGTCAAACGCCTTCTCCAAGTCCACAAAACACATTTGGAATGGTTGGGTGAACTCCCACGAACCCTCGAGCACCCTATGGAGGGTCTAGAGCTGGTCCAGTGTTCCAGGACCAGGACGAAAACCGCATTGTTCCTCCTGAATCCGAGGTTTGACTATCGGTCGGATCCTCCTCTCCAGTACCCTGGAATAGACTTTGCTGGGGAGGCTGAGGAGTGTGGTCCCCCTATAGTTGGAGCACATCCTCCGGTCCCCCTTTTTAAACAGGGGGACCACCACCCCGGTCTGCCAATCCAGAGGCACCGTCCCCGACCGCCACGCGATGTTGCAGAGACGTGTCAACCAAGACAGTCCCTGCACATCCAGAGACTTGAGGTACTCAGGGCGAATCTCGCCCACCCCCGGTGCCTTGCCACCGAGGAGCTTACCGACCACCTCGGTGACTTCAGCTTGGGTGATGGACGAGTCCACCTCTGAGACCTCAGCCTCTGCTTCCTCCACGGAAGACGTGGCGACGGGATTGAGGAGGTCCTCAAAGTATTCCTTCCACCGTCCAACAATATCCCCAGTTGAGGTCAGCAGCTCCTCCTCCACTGTAAACAGTGTTGGCGGAGACCTGCTTTCCTCTCCTGAGGCGCCGGACGGTTTGCCAGAATTTCTTCGAGGTCGACCGATAGTCCTCCTCCATGGCCTCCTGAACTCCTCCCAGACCCGAGTTTTTGCCTCCACAACCACTCGGGCTGCAGTTCGCTTGGCCTGCTGGTACCTGTCAGCTGCTTCTGGAGTCCCATGAGCCAACAAGGCTGGATAGGACTCCTTCTTCAGCTTGACGGCAGCCCTTACTTCCGGTGTCCACCACCGGGTTCGGGGGTTGCCGCCACGACAGGCACCGGAGACCTTACGACCACAGCTCTGAGCAGCTGCTTCGACAATGGAGGTGGAGAACATGGTCCACTCGGACTCAATGTCCCCAGCCTCCCTCGGGACATGAGAGAAGCTCTCCCGGAGGCGGGAGTTGAAAACCCTGCTGACAGAGGGTTCCACCAGACGTTCCCAGCAGACCCTCACAACACGTTTGGGTCTGCCAAGTCTGTCCAGTTTCCTCCTCAACCAGTGAATCCAACTCACCACCAGGTGGAGATCGGTCCACAGCTCTGCTCCTCTCTTCACCCGAGTGTCCTTAACATGAGGTCAGAGGTCAGATGACACGACAACAAAGTCGATCATCGACCTCCACCCTAGGGTGTCCTGGTGCCAAGTGCTCAAACATGGTGTTTGTTATGGACAAACTGTGACTGGCACAGAAGTCCAATAACAGAACACCACTTTGGTTCAGGTCGGGGAGGCCGTGCGATCCAATCACCCCCTTCCAGGTCTCACTGTCGCTGCCCATGTGGGCGTTGAAGTCCCCAGTAGAACCATGGAGTCCCCAGTCGGAGCACTGTCCAGCACTCCTCCCAGGGACTCCAAGAAGGCCGGGTACTCTGCACTGCTGTTCGGCCCGTAAGCCGAGACAACAGTGAGGCATCTACCCCCGACCCGGAGGACCAGGGACCAGACCCTCTGGTTCACTGGGGAGAACTCCAACACCTGGCTCTGAGCTGTGAGGCTATCAGCAAACCCACTCCAGCCCACCGCCTCTCACCGCGGGCAACGCCAGAGAAGTGGAGAGTCCAGCCCTTCTCCAGAGGTTGGGTTCCAGAGCCCAGGCTGTGTGTGGAGGTGAGCCCGACTATATCTAGCTGGTATCTCTCAACCTCCCTCACAAGCTCGGGCTCCTTCCCCACCAACAAGGTGACAGTCCATGTCCCTAGAGCTAGTCTCCGTGTCCGGGGATCGGGTTGCCGGGCACCCTGCCATCGGCTGCCACCCAATCCACACTGAGTACATTTACATGCAGCCAATAACTCTATTCAAACCCTTTTCAAGGTCGAAACCCAGTAGCGCGTGGCTATGTAAACACCCGCCAAAACCCGGAAAAGCTCATTTTCGAGATGTTTAAAACCGAAAAAAGACCGCTGGGTTACTCCTTTTCAAACTCGAAAGTGCAGCCTTGCAAACGATATCGAGGAACGGGACATTGTTTTTGGTTCTGCGCATGCTCCATCCGCAATGAATCATGGTCTTTTGAGTCCAGCAACGAGTAGGCGCGAAACTCACTGGAGCAACTCAACCACACTTTTGTCCGTGTGAGGCTTACGTAACGCATGATACGAACTGTTATTCTGAGCGCGCACGTCGCACATGCTTCCTTCTGAAAGTTGGCGATTTGTATGGCCTGCAGAAAAATCATGTACAACAGAACAACCGTTTTGTCTGCGTTCCGTCTACAGAACAGAGTCACCGCAGCAGTCTGCCTCTGCAGTCCAGTGGAGGAGGTTGACAGATCTATCGATCTAGTCCGTAAAAAAACCTGAATCTCGTAGAAAGCAGCCCAAACCTCCATCTCGGTTGAAAATGCACGTTAAAATCGTATTTGTATGATAAAAAAAAACACGTCATAAACACATAATCATTTAATCAACCCATCCAACGTGTTAAAAAAGGAAGCTTGCTTTGGCGGAAATCCCGCCCAATCTGGCAACACAAAGCCGCTCCGGTCAGAGCTGTTTTGTTTTGAGAACACGATGACGTGTGCAGTGGTTTGGAAAGGGAGATCTCGACTGAATGCGCTGACTTGTATATGGGGTAACACTCTCTGTTAAAGCATGTAAACGGGGTGTTCCTAATGTTTCAGAAACCAGATGTTGACCTGAACCCAGATGTTAGCTGCATGTAAACGTAGTCATTGCACCCGGCCCCTACGGTTCCCTCGGCAGGTGGTGAGCCCACCGGAGGTCAGGCCCACGTCGTCCCTTCGGGCTGAGCCCAGCTGGGCCCCGTGGACAAAGGCCCGGCCACCAGGCGCTCGCTTACGAGCCCCAACCCCAGGCCTGGCCCCAGGGTGGGGCCCCGGCTGCACCATACCGGGCGACGTCACGACCTTTGTTGTCTTCCTTCTCATAAGGGCTTTCGAACTGCTCTCAGTCTGGCCCGTCACCCAGAACCTGTTTGCCATGGGAGGCCCTACTAGGGGGCATAAAGCCCCCCGGCAACATAGCTCCTAGGATCATGCGGGCTCTCAAACTCCCCCACCATGATAAGGTGGCAGTTCTAGAGGGAGGGTTTTAAGGTAGTGCAATGAAAATACTGATATTTTTCCTAACATGATGAATAATCATGGCTCATAATCATGATTACAAAATTGATCAGAATAATTTTGATTATCCTGTAGAACATAATCATGCAGCCCTACTATGAAGTAATCCTGGATTACTGTGCACCATTTTAGTGGTTAATTAGTGTGGGTTTGTTTGTGGTTATGTGATAATCCACTGTTTTCACATTTTGGACCCTGGTTTTTCAGCTCATTCATGGTCAGGAAATGTGGGGCAAATCCAAAAGGGTTTTTTTTTCTTGTGCTGATGGAGTGAGATGGAGTATGTGTGTGGTCCGGTCTAACTGGGATGTCTGCCTGCTGACAGATAATCAGGATGCGTCCCTGAACAGCCTGTCTGTGATGAACGCCGCTGACCTCCGCAGCAATGTGGACTCCAGCTCCCGGTCCCAGCAGAGCGGCCAGGGATGGATCAACACCTACCCGCTGTCCAGCGGCATGTCCACCGCCTCCAAGAAGTCAGGTAGCACGTATTTTCTCCACGTGGACAGCAGGATAGTCTGCGGCCAGTCTCTCTCTCTCTCTCTCTGCTTGTTTTCTGTCTTTTGAGTCTCTGTCAGTCCTCTCTTAATGTCCATCCATCTTTCTTCAGCAGCTTATCCAGGACTGGCTCTTGACACTTCCTTGTCCCCAGACTTCCCTGTCTCCACGTTCTTGCTCCTGCTCTTCCAGGTGCATACTGAGGTCTTCTCAGGCCATCAGAGGGACATAGTCCCAGAGCTCAGGACCATAGGGCAGGGTGGGGGCATAGATTGAATCCAGAGCTTCACCTTTGGGTTCAGCTCCTTCACCACAACGGACCGAAACGACTGCATCACTGCAGCCGCTGCACCGATCCGCCTGTCAGTCTCACCTCCATCCGTCCCTCCCTCCTGAACAAGACCCCAAGATACTTGAACTCCTCCACTTGGGCCAGGGTCTCTCCACCGGCCTGGAGAGGGCAGACCACCTTCTTCTGGTCCAGGACCATGACCTTTGTTTGGAGGTGCTGATCCTCATCCCTGTCGCTTCACACTCGACTGCAAACCACCCCAGTGCATGATGGTCCAGGTTCCATGTAGCCAACAGGACAACATCTTCAAGAAGCGGACGCCCTCCAGCCCCTGGTCCCTGAACCAGACCCCTTCTGGCCTCGGTCCCCAAATCAGACCCTCTTTGGTCCCACAAGCCCTGGAGCCCCTATGGAGGGTCTAGAGCTGGATAATGTCTTCATGTCTTATTTTATGTCTCTGCTTTCACACTGTCCAGATCTATTTCTCTGTCAATCTGTCAATCTGTCTTTCTGTGTGTGTGTGTGTGTGTGTGTGTGTGTGTGTGTGTGTGTGTGTGTGTGTGTGTCATAAACTCTGTTGTTTGAGATTCTGCTGATTCAGATACTTTCCCAGGCGTCTCAGAGTCGATCTCCATTCTATTTCCAGGTACGTCTAAGAAGAGTAATCGAGGAACGCAATTACATAAATACTACATGAAGCGCAGGACTCTGCTGCTGGCCTTACTGGTGAGGCACACACACACACACACACACACACACACACCCCATGTGATCTTCATCATCTTCATCATCTTCACCTGCGGTGTCTCTGCCGTTGGGCTGCAGGCCAGTGAGATCGAGCGTCTGACCACGTGGTACAACCCGCTGTCCACCCAGGAGCTGGCCATCGCCACCGAGCAGTCGGTGGAGACCAGCATCGCCAACTGGAGGTCCAAATACATCAGTCTGACCGAGAAGCAGTGGAAGGACAACGTCAACCTGGCGTGGAGCATCGCCCCGTACCTGGCCATGCAGCTCCCGGCCAGGTGGCGTCTCGTTCTGCTCGTTGTTCCGCCCTGACATGTGGAGCTAGCATGTCTGCTAACTGACGTTCACCCAGATGTTTGCTGGCTGTGGGGCGCCGGGGCGGCGGTTCACAGTCCAGCACCACAGGACGCTCCCAGAGCTTCCTGTTTCACACTGTTCAGGGCCTCAGCAGTGTGATTCCAGCTGAGGAATAATAAGAAGAAGAAGGAGCTTTTTTTTTACCTTGTTGTTCTTCAAAGTTAGATTTTTTTTTTCATTTTCAGTTTCCTGTATTTTCTTTAAATGCAGCTATTCTCTAAAACTTGAAATTTATTAATCACATTTATTCTGTTATTGTGAACAGTTTTCATTTTCAGAGCAGTGTATTTACTTTACAGTAGTATTTTCATCACACTTCAGTTTGTCGAAGCAGTGTGTGTTGTTGTTTATTGTGTTCGAGAGAATTATTTTTCAGAGCTGCAGGTAGTCCTGGTTCCTGTCTCTCAGAGTGACTGCCATGTGTTCGTGTGGTGGCTTTTGCAGGTTTAAGAACGACGCCATCGTGGCCGAGGTGACCCGGCTGGTGCGCCTGGACCCCGGAGCGGTGAGCGACGTCCCGGAGGCCGTGAAGGTGAGACGTGTCTGTCGTCCCGGGCCGGGCGGCGTCCCACTCAGGGACGTTAACCGTCCGTGTCTCCGAGCAGTTTCTGGTGACGTGGCACACCATCGACGCCGACTCTCCAGAGCTGAGCCACATCCTGTGCTGGGCGCCGGCCGACCCGCCCACCGGCCTGTCCTACTTCAGCAGCATGTACCCCCCTCATCCTCTCACCGCTCAGTACGGCGTCAAAGTGCTACGTTCCTTTCCTCCCGTACGTTCCAGGAAAGACACTCAGGTTCTTCCTCTCATCACGGCGGCCGTCTCCTTAACCCTTCCCCTGTTCTCCTCAGGACGCCATCCTCTTCTACATTCCTCAGATCGTTCAGGCTCTGCGTTACGACAAGGTCAGTGTGTCCACAACCCCACATCTGGCTTCACATCAGGAGCAAGCGTTCTCTTTTACCATGGCTTTTTTATTTTTTAAAATGTGCAGAGTTTAATACCTAAAAACGTCAGATGAACGGTTTGATTTATTGGATATACTTTGCTCCAGCAGAGCCCCATCATCCCTGCTGCAGTGTTTTTCAACCATTCCTTGATCCACCAATTTACACACAAGTAAACTTTATTTTGGGGAAGAAAAAAAAAAAAAAAAAACTTAGGACATTTTCATCAGGGAAAATAAAAGTTAAAAAAAGATGATTAGTGTCAGAAGTGTGTGAAGTAAAGTCAAAGTGGAGTGTAAATGGAAATGGGAGCACGGATATGGGCTCGTTATCCCACAGAACAGCCATCATCCATTTTCTTCTATTTAAGTTCAAAAAGATTGCCATGTGACAAACCACACATCTATTCCTCTGTTTAACTCTTCATTCTGTTGTCAGTTTTATTTATTTACTCATTCTTTTAATAGCATGAGCAAGGTAACATGTTGACTGCTTCTTTCTACAGTCGCCCATCCTCTTCCAACTTTGATATCGAAGCTTTCCATCAAAAGATTTTTTTTCTTCAAAGTCCTATTTTAAATGAACATATAAACATGTACTTCTTCTGCACTGATACATGTCAGCATCACTACTTCAGTGTCTGTGTCTTTTTATTGTGAACTTACTTTGAAGTTAAGCTATTTGGATTTCAAGAGTCTCGGTTTTCAAATGTACTTAGACAGTGAACAGGTTTTCCTGCTTTTCCTGTTTTTTTTTAGCAAAATTAAAAAGTAGAATGGAGAGAATAAAGATGTTTTCCCTCTCTTTCTGGCTCAGATGGGCTATGTGAGGGAGTATATTTTGTGGGCGGCTCAGAAATCTCAGCTCCTGGCTCATCAGTTCATCTGGAACATGAAGACTAACATCTTCATGGACGAGGAGGGACACCAGAGAGACCGTGAGTACACTCACCACTTCCCCAAGTCAAACCAAGCAAAGACCTCTTTTCATTCAGCTTCTAACCCAGTATTGACAAAGAAACCATCCAGGTTATTGAGTACACAAATTAAAAACAATCAATGAAACATTGAAGAGGTTACAAAAAAGGGAGATTTCAGTGAGAAACTGGTTACAACACGTTCTATGGCATTTGATTCAGTAGCTGACCAGTAAGCAACGTAAGGTCACTCTCCCTTGTGATGCCTGAACCCGTCAGTTCTAGGCTGCTGAGCAGGGTAGAGCCTGGTCAGTGCCTGGATGGGAGACCTGAAAAAATGGAACACCAGGAGGCCTGCAGGGCGGTCGGTAGAGATGAGCGGATTGCAGTTGCATCCATGTGTCGGGCGGATGACATGATAAAAAATTAAGATTTTAATTACATATAGGCGGGTTGCGGTTGAAGCACTCAAATAAAAAAAAGCAACATTTTAAATATTATTCCAAACGTAAAGAAACCAACAAAAGCGATAGAAAAACACTTTGATCAGGCAATAGCCTGTTGGCCTTTTCAATGGCGATCAGCGTCTCGCTGCAGGTGCAGAAAACAAGTGTCGGCCGGTAGGTGAGACGCGCCACATGCAGGCGGTGGATCTGCCGCTGTGTGGAGGTTTGAGGTGATGCTGGGTCCCTCTCTGGCTGGTGGATGTTGGGGCGTCGCCGGACTCTCCCCGTTCCCAGATGACTCCTCATCGGTGACAGACCCTCGTCTGCCGTCACCTCCAGCACCCCTTCCCGCACGCGCCCTGCTGCTGCGCTTCCTCCTTGTTTCTCTGTGCTCTGCTGGCGCCTGCTCCCTTTCTGCGACACGGCCAGTACCAACAGCAGAGGCATCTTCAATATACCATAAAAACTGTTCTGCGGATGGCGGCCGGGTTTGGTTTTGAAAATTGATAAAAAATCGTTTGTGCGGTCGGATAGCAGGCGGATGGAGATTTTAAGAAGCAGTTGCAGATGGAAAAAAAGGCCATCCGCGCATCTCTAACGGTCGGTGGTAGTCGGACGGACGGTGGGTGATAGACGGTTGGTGGTAGTTAGACGGTTGGTGGTAGTGAGCGGTGGGTTGTAGTCAGACGGTTGGTGGTAGTCAGACGGTGGGTGGTAGTCAACGGTCGGTGGTAGTGGACGGTGGGTGGTAGTGAGCAGTTAATGGTAGTCAGACGGTGGGTGGTAGTCAGACTGTGGGTGGTAGTGAACGGTCGGTGGTAGTCAGACGGTCGATGATAGTCAGACAGTTGGTGGTAGTCAGACGGTCTGTGGTAGTCAGACGGTGGGTGGTAGTGAACGGTCGGTGGTAGTCAGACAGTGGGTGGTGGTGAGCGGTCGGTGGTAGTCAGACGGTGTGTGGTACTGAGCAGTCGGTGGTAGTCAGACGGTGGGTGCTAGTGAACGGTCGGTGGTAGTCAGACGGTGGATGGTAGTGAACGGTCATTGGTAGTCAGACAGTGGCCAGTAGTCAGATGGTTGGTGGTAGTCATACGGTGGGTGGTAGTGAACGGACGGTGGTAGTGGACGGTGGGTAGTAGTGAGCGGTCGGTGGTAGTCAGACGGTGGGTGGTAGTCAGACGGTCGGTGGTAGTGAGTGGTCGGTGATAGACGGTTGGTTGTAGACAGATAGTGGATGGTAGTGTACGGTTGGTGGTAGACGGTTGGTGGTAGTGAGCGGTGGGTGGTAGTGAGCGGTGGGTGGTAGTGAACGGTCGGTGATTGTGAACGGTTGGTGGTAGTGAACGGTCGGTGGTAGTCAGACGGTGGGTGGTAGTCAGACAGTGGGTGGTAGTCAGCGGTCGGTGGTAGTCAGACCGTGGGTGGTAGTCAGATGGTTGGTGGTAGTGGACGGTCGGTGGTAGTGAACGGTTGGTGGTAGTGAACGGTCGGTGGTAGTGAACGGTTGGTGGTAGTGAACGGTTGGTGGTAGTGAACGGTGAGTGGTAGTCAGACAGTGGGTGGTAGTCAGTAGGGCTGAACGATATATCGTTATCATATCGATATCAGGATATGAACATTCAGGACATTACCGTATTGGCCCGAATATAAGACGACTCCGATTATAACACGACCCCTATTTTTCAAAGATCATTTTGTGGAAAAAAAAAATACTGAGAACAGGTCACTCATAAAACAGCTTTTTATTATACAATTACTATAAACTCAAAACTCACAACTGAGATAAAATTTCACGAGATATAAAATGAAAAAATATTACTACAGTATTGAATAAAAAATATATTCTCTTTCTCAAAATAAGAAACAATAAGCAACAAACAAGAACCTCAAGGGGTCCAAACTGCATAAATGATGTAAATAACTGTCCAGGTCCTTCAGCTGAATCAGGCTCTGGTGGTGGACATTCCGTCTGTCCGTCTTTCAGAGACGTATTCTCTCACCCTTCTATCAGTCTCTCTGAAGCGTCTCTCAGGACCACGGAAAGCTTTTCTCATAGCGTTAGCATCTGGAGTGTTTTTTCTGTGCTCTCCAATAAGAACGAGGCTCTGCTCCACCAGACCTCCTGGCGGCTTGGCAGTAGTTTGATGACTCTGCTGCGTTGATCACCATCAGTTTAAAGTTGGTATCATAACTTCTCCTCTGTCGTTTGCTCAGTTGTCCAGCGTTCAGCCCCTTTGTTCCAGATGATCCGCCATTTTTCATCAGATCATTTGATCTCATTTCATCGCTCCACTCGCTCTCTGCTCAGTGATACTTTGGCGCCATCTAGCGGCGCGGATGCGTATTGACCATCTACCGTAAGTCCGCGATTATAACACGACCCCACTTTTTAGGATGCAGTTTCTGGAAAAAAACATTGTCTTATATTCGGGCCAATACGGTAGTTTCTCAAAATCAAAGATATCAAGATTTCCCCTGCTTGCCCTGCGTGTCAGCTCGTCCATGCACAGGTAAGGCTAGCCAACCACAAACCTCGTTTACTGGTTGACAGCTGATGGCAGAGGGCGGCTGCAGAATCTGCACAAACGAGTTTGGTGGTAGTGGCAGTGAGTTCTCATAAATAAAACTGCATTTTTTTTACATTCTTTTGTATTATGATGTTTTTATTTTTCTGAAAAATGCTTAAATTTCACTGAATCCATTGTCATGTATCGTATCGATATCGAGATATCTGGCATGGATATCGAGATATGAAATTTTGGCCATATCGTTCAGCCCTAGTAGTCAGACGGTCGGTTGGTGCAAAATATCAGCTTTGCTTCTGTCGGTTTCCTCCAGAGGAGCTGTGGCTACAGACGTAACTGACCACCCCCCACTATGGAATAATGACATTGTGAGTTTCTGGAAAGCTGCTATATAAAACCCGTGCATGATTGTTATAAGTAAAAAGTAAAAAGAGAACATCACAAATACACACTTCAGTAAATATATCCATCCAATAAATGTGGAAGTGCAGATTTTGTGAGTTCATGTTGCTGTTGCTCCAACCCGAGAGCTCTACGTGATATACAGCACACTGGAGTAGCAGTAGGAAAGAAAAGAAAACAAAAGAAGAGCAGACGAGACAAAATGTATTCATTAATAAGTTCAATTAATTTAACATATTAAAAAAATACAAACATAACAATATAACTATATTAAAAAACACCGCGCCTCACAAAGAGTGTGGTAAAGACAGAAACGCCATCAGCTGGAGCGGGCAGGGCAGTTCAAGCTTCCTGTGGTGAGACCAAAGAGACGGGTATCAAGACAGTCACTCAGCAGGTTAATCAGATGAACCTCAGCCAGCAGGAGTCCAGCAGCAAGTGTTCAATCCTTTCCACAAGGTTCATGTTTGAATGTGACGCCAGCGTGATGAAGTGATATCGACTGCCGGTTCTGCCGTTCAGCTGACATCGGGGAGCTGCTGGAGCAGATGGTGGAGGAGATCACCGGCTCGCTGTCCGGCCTGGCCAAAGACTTCTACCAGAGAGAGTTCGACTTCTTCAACAAGATCACCAACATCTCCGCCATCATCAAGTAACCTCCGCTTGTTAACGCTCTGTCGCCTCCGGCTGTTTCTGCTCCTGAAGAGACGTTTTTTGCTTCCAGGCCGGTTCCGAAGGGCGAGGAGAGGAAGCGAGCCTGTCTCAAAGCCCTGTCAGACATCCGAGTGCAGCCCGGTAGGAAACCCTCCACTGCTGGACCGCCTGAGATTAGCCAGCGTTTCACAGCTCCAGCTCCTTCATTTCATCCGTGAAATGTTTCAGTGAACAAAGATAGAAGCTAGAAATTTAGAATTCAAATCTAAATACAGTTAAATCTTTTAAAATGAAATGACAGACATAATTTATTTCTAAAATAACCACTTGAAATGAGGATTTAGAATTGAAATCACAACAATAACCTTTTAAATTTAGAATTATTTGAACAAGAAAATAGAATTACAGACAATTCAAATAGGATTTAAATAAATTTTATTTAAAATGTTGATTTGTGTTTGATGTGAAAGAACCAGAATGAAAAATCAGGAAATCATAAGAATTTATGTTTTCCATTATTAGAAATTCATAACAAAACCAAGAAGGAATTCGAATAAAAAATCACTGTCATAATCTAAATGTATGTTAAAGGAAGTGAATAATAGTCATTGTTAAATTTGAGGTGTAACATTTTTCGAAGGCGTTTTTTCTTTCAGTCCTCTTCTGTTTTTAAATCACAGATAAAATATTTAGTTTGTATGAATACAAAGACGGTTGATGCCAGTATCTGTAACATGAATGCTTCAAGAATCCGTCAGTTCATCAAGCTGCCAGGAAGCTGGAAGAACAGCCGAACACTCCCTACATGTCTCTGGAGGCTGGTAGGGTTCACAGTGTCATATCTAACAGATAAACCAAGGAAACAGAATATGAAGACCAGGTTGTAAAAAAAAAAGAAAGGTGTATAGTAGCAACTGAAGAAAAGTCAAAAATCTTCTATAACACAACACAGAAATGAGGAAAATGGTAAATTTGAATCATGTGGAATTTTGAAATGACAAACGAAGGTCAAACTATGACAGCGAAAGAGCGATACGCAACAATGATCCCAGTTACGTGAAGACACCACAATCCGGACTGACGTAATAATCAATAATCAATTCCTGCTGGAAATGGCTCTCTGCTGGTTTTGTTGCGTTT
This sequence comes from Salarias fasciatus, assembly GCF_902148845.1. NCBI lineage: Eukaryota > Metazoa > Chordata > Actinopteri > Blenniiformes > Blenniidae > Salarias > Salarias fasciatus. The sequence goes on from NW_021941229.1 coordinate 344,847, forward strand.
GTAGGCTGCTACCTGCCGAGTAACCCTGAAGCCATCGTTCTGGACATCGATTATAAATCTGGGACGCCCATGCAGAGGTAACAGCCAGCGCCCGCACATCCGCATCATTCCCCTGGAGAAAGGTTCCTCACGGGGGTGTGTGTGTGTGTGTGTGTGTGTGTGTGTGTGTGTGTGTGTGTGTGTGTGTGTGTGTGCGCAGCGCCGCCAAAGCACCCTACCTGGCCAAGTTCAAGGTGAAGCGCTGCGGGGTGAGCGAGCTGGAGAGGGAGGGGCTCCGCTGCCCCTCGGACTCTCTGGAGGACGGCGAGGAGAACCCGGACGGCTCCCGCCGGGTCTGCTGGCAGGCGGCCATCTTTAAAGTGGGCGACGACTGCAGACAGGTCCTTCACTCTGACCACTCTGACCACGTCGGCCTCCAACAGGGAAACTAGTTCAGACGTTCACATGAAAAATGCTCCAATGCAGCCAAAAAGAGTCTGAAGAAGAAGAAATTCTGATTTAAATAAAAATGTATGAAGCTATATTAAATAGGTTTGCAGTTGGAACTGTAAATGAAATTCATAAAATGTTTATGAGAATGTAATTAGAGAAAATGCAGATTCTAATAGATGACACTCCTAAGATCATTTAAATTCAGGAACAAGTCTGTAAAAATTATAATATGCAGTTTAGAATAATTGCAATTAAATATATTGAATTAGAATATCAGAAACAGCTTTCTTGCCAAGTATAGTAGCCTAAACAAGGGATTTGTTTTGGTGGTGGTGCAAACATAGAAAAACATAAAAATAGATTTAAAAGGCACAAATATCAAATATAAATAGAGAGAATAAAGACAGAAAGAAATAACACAAGAAATAGCATAACACAAAATAGCAATAACAATAAATATGATGAGGATTTACAGAATTTAAATAAATTACTATACAGAATCAGAAATCAATATCAGTATTGGAACAGTTCAACCCATCTTTATTAAGGCGATGACGTATGAAATGCGTAGAGACAAAATAAGAGATTAGTGAAAAAAAACAGAACAGGGAAACATAATGAAAATGTAAAAAACAAGAAAAAAACTGAAAAAATATCCATTTTATTAGAAATAATATTTCAGCTACAAGAAGGAACGAACCAGATCAGGAGGAGCATTTAGAAGTGTAAAGAATAAGATTTACAATGAATCAACAAATGATACTGAAGCAGAATCAAACACCGGAGGAATTAGGAGAGCGGTGAGAACTTCTGATGATCGCTTTTCTAAACAAAAGCAACTTGAAGATGAGAATTTCAGCGAAGAAAAAGAATTTGTGTCAGTATAATTAAATTTTATAATTTTTGTTATGCTTTTTTAAAAAATCTTATAGTTAGTGTGTGAAGATGTGTGTCTTAGTGTCTGAGGGTGTGTGTTAGTGTGTGTTCTCACCCTTGCTTCCAGGACATGCTGGCTCTGCAGATCATCGGGCTCTTTAAGAACATCTTCCAGCTGGTGGGCCTGGATCTCTTCGTCTTCCCCTACAGAGTGGTCGCCACTGCACCCGGGGTCAGAATGCGCTTTAGCTTCTTTTTCTTTTTTTCTTTTTTTTTTCAAATATGTGTTCCGATAGCTCCTTGGTTTGTGTGCTTTGTATCAGAAATGGTTCTTGTTTACTTGGCTGCAGCATAAAGTATAAAAGTGATGGGACGCCATGTTAACAGCCCTTCCTTCTGCACTCTGTGCAATAGCTTTCAGTTCACAGCTGTTCTGGAGATAGTCATTTTAATCTGCACTGGCTCGTGCTCTCTTGCACCAATCTCTTTTCTGCTCCTTCCATCTCCGGAAAAGCTGTGAACAACTTCAGCCTACAAACTTCTTTCATTCACACACAGTAAGTTACACCCAAAACCAGCCCAACGAACATTGTTGGCTCTGATATTTTCTACACCATTAGCCATGAAGGACAATGAAGTATTAAAGCCGCGAGCGGCGTCAAAAGGCCCTCGCCGGCCGCTTACCTGACCCGCCCCGTTTTATTCTTTCATTGATGTTTTTGACCTGCATGTGTGTCAGAATTCATGTGTCCAATTTGACACATTTCCATGGTAACAGGTAAATTTAATCTAATGGGACATTTTTCACTTGGGCCCATTAGAATAACATGGGGAACTTCAGCCATCGCCATGGCAACACCGTTAAAATTACAACATGGTTACCATGTGCTTTTTGATTGGGACCACATGAAGAAATTATCACCCAAATTTCATTCATTTCTGACAAACTAATAATTTTACTCCCCGTACAGATTTTATTTTGATTCTGTAGGGGGCGCTGTAACGCCCATTGTCAAAATGTCACTGTCAATGTGTCCAGATAAGCAGGGTCAATAAGTGTTTAGTATTTGGCTGAGATTGGATTCGTTATGTAGAAATGGCAGCCATTTATCACACTCAAAAAATGGCAAAATTTGACATCAACTTTGCGGCGTTGCCACGCGGAAACCGTGACCTGAAGATTTATGATTTGGATAACTTTCAATTGTCCACTTGTGTAGATGGTGTCCACCAAATTTCAGCTCATTTGGGGAAGCGCGCGATCAAAACAAACATTTTGTACGACGTCCTGGAAAACGCTGACTCAGCATTTTTGAAAATTCAATCCCAGCTCGCTGCTTTCCTGCTGTTCTGAGGGCGGGGTCATAATAATATTTTTTGTTTGTCCCAACAAGGCGCATGTGTATACCGAATATTGTGGCTGCATGACAAATTTATTGCGGACCCCCTCCCATTGACGCAATGTATTTTGATATTTGCAGGTGGCGCTGTAGAGCCAATTTTTAAATCCCAACATTGAAACACATATTAAACAAAATTTTTCGCCGGAACTGAATTTTGTGCAAAATTTGGTGAGTTTTCGAGCATGTTCAGGGGGTCAGATTCCTGTTTAAAGAGCAGAAGAAGAAGAAAAGAATAATATTTTTTGCAAAAACAATATGCGATTTTTTTTTCCGCCGTTATTTCGCCCACATGTTATATATTGTCGGAAAGGTCTCGGGAAGCCCGACGCGTCTGTCAGGTGTTTGAGAGTGTGAATGTCTGTGGTCGAGCGCTACACGCTCGACAAGTCATGTTTGTGTGTGAGAGTGTGTGTGTGTTTTTCAGTTTGTACGTGTGTGTGTGAGTGCATGCTGGTGTGTGTGTTTGGACATGTTGGCCTATGTCTGTGGTGGAGCGCTGTGTTGCAGAAACAACAGGCCCTTCGCCCTTGGCTGGCCAGGGCTCGGGCCTGATAAGAGTTCTGAGTTCAGCTGTGTGTTGTAGCATAAATACATTTCATGCAGTTTAAATGTTTTCTGGAAAATGGCCGTCAGTGGAGAGTTGCAGCATGCTGAAAGCAGCCGGTACAGCCAGTGGCCGCGGTTACAGGATGTTTTCTAATTCACAGTAATTATTCAGAAATAAGAATTCTCCTTTGTTTTCACATTGGATTGGTAATTCTGAACTAAGGTTTGGATGGAAAAGACATTTATTCTCTTTAACTTAAAATTCCTCTTCAGATCTGAGGGTTGTAAAGGGACTGGACAGGAGGAGGAAGTGATGTAATTACATCTACAGGAAGTAAATAAATGATCCATTTCTTTCTTTCTTGATTAACTGTGACGCTACAACTTCAAAATGGTTTTATACTTCCGTCCATCCACTCTTTTCATTATATACATTTCTTCTATTAAAGGTGCAATAAATGAGAAACTTACTAAAAAAAAATAAACCATTCGCATTTTTCTCCTGTCATTGAAGACATGTTCCCTTTAAACAATCTGTCTTCTCAATCAGTAAATGTCTTGGTCAAGTTTTTTTCCTTCAAAATGAGACTCCCGGGATGGAACAGCTCCGATGGGTGGGGCTAGACGTCACACTTCCTGGTTCCAGAGTCAATCGTATGAGCGTTCCCGAGATTTCCAAATTAATTTCAGTCAATCAAGCAATCCGGATTCTATGACCGCGCTGCTGGCTGACCGGCTGCAGGTGTGCACAGCTCACGCCGCCAGGGCGACGCACCTGAACTGGTCAGAACTGGTGTGAACGTGGCCTGGGCTCTGCCGGCTGCTCCTCCTGTGTCCCGCTCCAGAGAGAAGAGCCTGATGGGTAATGTTCCACCTTCTGCAGTGCAGCAAAGCCTGAAGCGCGCTGCAGGACCACATTCACCCATTCACACACCACTGGAGGCATCTGCGCTCAGTCCACTGGGAGCAGTTCGGGGTCTTGCTCAAGGACACTTGGACACACGGGCAGGGGGAGCTGGAGACTTGAACCAACAACCGACCGAGCCATGGCCGCCCCGGCTGCTGGATGAGTTGATGCTGACGGTGTTGTTCTCCGCAGTGTGGCGTGATCGAGTGCATCCCCGACTGCAAATCCAGAGACCAGCTGGGCCGGCAGACGGACTTCGGGATGTACGATTACTTCCGTAATCAGTACGGGGACGAGTCCACGCTGGCCTTCCAGAAGGTGTGGGGCTTGGTGGCCTTTCCGTCCGTCACCATTCATGTCTCTCTGTGGATTTCAAAGGGCCGCTTGCAGATACTTTTCATGCGGTTTCGTTTTCACCGTTCAGCAGGCTGCTGATTCGCTGACTTCTACACATCACAAAGTGTTCCGTCTTCACTTCTTCTGTACATAATAGCTGTTTCATGAACACCAGCACTACGGCAGGCCTGTTAGCTCAAAATACCTCAACTCCTCATTTATATTCATTCATTCGTTTTCTACCGCTTCTCCCTTTCGGGGTCGCGGGTGGCTGGAGCCGATCCCAGCTGCTGTGGGCGAAGGCGGGGTCACCCTGGACAGGTCGCCAGTCTGTCGCAGGGCTGACATGTACAACCATTCACTCCTAGGGGCAATTTAGGGAGACCAATTAACCTGGCATGCATGTTTTTGGACCGTGGGAGGAAGCCGGAGTACCCGGACAGAACCCACGCACACACAGGGAGAACATGCAAACTCCACACAGAAAGGCCCCGAGCCCCGGCCGGTATTTGAACTCAGGACCTTCTTGCTGTGAGGCTCGAGTGCTAACCACTGCGCCACCGTGTAGCATTTGTAGTCATGAAAAAATCATTATTTATTTGCAGTGCAAATAATTTCTACACACCACTTACAAACGTGGAGGATGCAAACAGAATCCGCAGCCACCCTGCACAGTGTCAGATGGGTGTAAGCGCTGCCCCACCGTGTCAGTGTTTGAGTTGATGGTTGAGTTCTTGGTTAGTTACTTTCTAACAAACAGATTCATCAGTAAATACGCTGATGGCTCTGTCATCGTCAGCCTGCTTGGTAATGATGAAGGCGCTCATGGACAGGGGCTCGATGGCTTTATGTCCTCGTTGTAGTTCCTCCAGACCAGTGTCTCTCAAATGAAGCATGTTTTAGTAAGTGATTTCAGACGTCCACTCCCAGTTCCTTTGAGCAGCGGAGCTGATGACCCGCTGCAAATATTTAGGAACAATTGATACCAAGTTCAAATTTGTCCTTAACGGTGAGATGCTCAGCGAGAAAGGCCAGCAAGGCCTCTTCTGTCTGAGGAAGTTCGCTAAATTCCAAGTCGACAGTGGCTTTATTGAATCTGTCCTTTCTGTCCTGCCATCTGTCGGTATGTTACCTCGCCAACAACGACTAGAACTCCCTCAGAAGAATGGCTCAGGCATCACCTGGGGTGAACTTTAGCAGCCTGGATCAGATCTTTACGCTCAGCTGCTCATCATCTGGAGTGCAAGCTGCTTCCTCCTGGTGTCCGACCAGCCGCTCCTCAGCTGCAAAAAACAGATAGAACTCTAAACGCCACGGAGAGGAGGAAGTGACTGCACCACTGTGACGGTTTCACCTGGTGGTTGCTGGTTTAACTGTGTTCATTTGCTGATTCTCCCGATGCTGTGCTCTGTGTAGTGTGCACTTTTCGCTCTGGTTGTTAGTTTTTTGGTTGATATTGCTATTTGGGGATCAATTCATTGGTTTGAAGGTGTGTGTGGTGAGGTGTAGTCATCAGCAGGTTCGGATCGTCATTCTGGTGTGGTCTTCACAGGCTCGGTATAACTTCATCCGCAGCATGGCGGCGTACAGCCTGCTGCTCTTCCTGCTGCAGATCAAAGACCGACACAACGGGAACATCATGCTGGACAGCAAGGGACACCTCATCCACATCGGTGAGCGGCACACGCCTCTGCCTTCCCGCCCCTCGCGTCATTTCCAACACCACTTCCTGTCCCTGCAGATTTCGGCTTCATGTTCGAGAGCTCGCCCGGCGGGAACCTGGGCTGGGAGCCGGACATCAAGCTGACGGATGAGATGGTGATGATCATGGGAGGAAAGATGGAGGCCACGCCCTTCAAGTGGTTCATGGAGATGTGTGTCAGAGGATATCTGGCGGTGCGGTGAGAAAAACAGAACATTTTGTGGACATTTTGGCTTCAGTGAGAACGAAAACACAATATCAGATCTGAAAGAACGTCTCAGCAGGTACAGCACATTTACTGCAAACGCAAACCCAGCTGGATCTGAAACGACTTCAAATGATGGAAAGAATGTGGTTGAGATAGAGAGAGGGAGACAAAGACAGACAGACTGAGAGAGACAGAGACGAAGACAGACAGAGGGACAGACAGGCTGAGGCAGCTGGAGCGGTGTTTTGTTGGTCAGCTGGGATTCAGTGTCCGGTGAGTCTCCGCTCAGAGGACGATGGAGACGCCGAGCTTTGTGCCTGATGGAGCCGCTGCTGCCACGCCTGGTGCTTTGTATTTTAGTTTTAGTCCAGTCTTTTGTCAAATTGTCGGTGTAGTTTTGATACGTTTTAGGCTCGTTCATGCTGCTTTTCATCTCCTCGAGTTTTAGTCGACTGAGTATTTTAGTCTCATTAGTCAGAATGAAACCAGTCAATGTTTTAGTCAATGGAAATTGTAGTTTCCTCTCTTTTTAGTTGTATTATTATTTTATATTAATATAAAGATAGAACATATACTGTTTTTGAGTAATGTAGTCAGTATAGTGTAATCTCCTGGTACAGCTGTAGACCTGCCAGTGGGACCAGCCATGAGAATTAGCCACTGTAAAATCGCCTGTATTTTATTTATAGTTTAGAACCCCGGTCAGGCCACAGAGCAAGCCAGTGATTGGGCCTGAGCCGGAGTTTAGAGCGGGAGACGCTGCCACACAGTGGCTGGAATATGAACATGTCAGCGTGATCCAGCCTCCCTGCTCCGCTGCAGCTCGGGGCGTCTCGGCGTCTCGGCGTCTCGGCGTCTCGGCGTCTCGGCGTCTTCCACTTGCTGCAGAGGATTTTCAAGGCCCGTCTCTCTCATTCCGCTGTTGTTTGCGATCGAGAACGTGGGCTCTGGTTTTCTCTTTAATTCTGTGTGAAAAGTTTTCCGTCTGGTCCTCGGTCCAGGCGTACAGCTCCAGCTTTACTGGAACTGAACTGGTCCCGTCTCGTCCTCTGACCACATTTCTTTCTCCACAAATCTGGAAAATGAGAGCATGAAAAGTGCTTAGTGATATTGGATATCTGGAGTCTGAAAACCAAAGGATTTTGGAAAGACCTTTTTCCGTTGTGTAAATAGAAGCAGGAAGTGTTAACTGCTGTGTGAGAGGCAGGGTGATGCTGATTCCTGTCATGTCTCCTGTGTTCTGGACCGACAGGCCCTACATGGACGCCGTGGTTTCCCTGGTGACGCTCATGCTGGACACCGGACTGCCCTGCTTCAGGGGACAAACCATAAAGCTGCTCAAGTACGTCCAACCAGAGTGCAGCTGCTTCAGAGCCATCCATTCACCACAGCCTCTGAACTTTGACCTCTGGGTTCACACCCTTCTACTCCTCATATCTGTAAAGTGCTGGAAGAAAGAACATTTCTCAGGCAATTGGAGAAAAATGAAATGGTGAAACTTTAAATACTCCAACACAAATACCTCCAAAAAGCAGAAATGACAAGAGAAAGTAAAATACCATGAAGGTTCTAAACAGTACATAAGAAGAAAGCTTTTCCAGAGATATGAAGAGAAAGAAAGAACACATTTTATGTCCACAAAGATGTCCCAAAAATTCTGAATTACAAGCACAACACTCACTTAAATGAACGTCTCTTTCTACTTCATTGCAACATTTTCATCATTTCTTTTACTTTCTTTGTGCATTTTTCCTAAAACTTTCTACTAGTGCTGGCATTTGATTAAAATTTTTTAACTAATTAATCACAGCTGACCTCCATTAATCACGGTTAATCACATCGTTTGTGAAGTTGAAATGGACACAAAAAAATCACCAGATAAGGCAGTAAAACGTCTTTCTGTGAATGTTTTAACTGAACTGAAGCAGTTTCTCAGCAGAAAACACTAATGTGGGATTTGAACCAGCCAACATATTAAAGTTGAGTTGCTCAAGGGAAGGTCAGTCCCAGTGTCTGTCTGGGTGTAGAACAGTCCAGAACATCGACGCCTCAGGAGGACGTTTGGAACATTTCAAGCTTCAGATGAAGAATCAATCCTCATGAACCAGCTGGACTGAACAGGAGGAGAAACCAGGAAGTCTCCGTGACGGGAACAGGAGTTTCCTCTCCTCTCTTCTAACAGCCCTGTCTGATAACCCCAACTCTCAGATTGATCACAATTTTAAAAAGTAAAAAGCCCTTCATTAGTGAATCGGGATTAGCTGTGATGTACATTTTCTGATTCCTTGCTCCAAAGCATGCCACGAGTCAAGTCTCTCCTTTTATTCCAGAGGACGATTCAATCCACAGATGAGCGAGAAAGATGCAGCGGCGTTCATGATCAAAGTCATCCAGAGCTGCTTCCTCAGCAGCAGGTGGGAATCCAAACTCTCATCTGACCTTACGACGCCGTCAGCGTCCGGTTCTCACAGCTCTGTTTGACGTCCACAGGAGCAAAACCTACGACATGCTGCAGTATTACCAGAACCAGATCCCTTACTGACCCCCCAGCCCCGCCTGCAGTCCCGCTTCACCACCGCACCGTCTTTCAGTGTGGCGCCAGGGAGCCGTCCCACCCGCAGATGTGTCCACTCACCCAGAAGTCACCCTTCAACACACTGAGGTCGCACGGCGAGCCGCCGCCGCCTGGCGAGCCGCCGCCGCACGGCGAGCCGCCGCCTGGCGAGCCGCTGCCACACGGCGAGCCGCCGCCTGGCTAGTCGCTGCCACATGGCGAGTCGCCGCCTGGCGAGCCGCTGCCACACGGCGAGCCGCCGCCTGGCTAGTCGCTGCCACACGGCGAGCTGCCGCCTGGCGAGCCGCTGCCACACGGCGAGCCGCCGCCTGGCGAGTCGCTGCCACACGGCGAGCCGCCGCCTGGCGAGTCGCTGCCACACGGCGAGCCGCCGCCGCATTACTGTCTTGACCGTCACTTTTCCGCTGTTTTGTGTTTGTCATGCTGTAACTCTCCACTTTTATGCACTTTATAGATGACAGTATTTCATGTATTAACCAAGAGATTACGCCTGAGAGGGTCAAAGGTCAATCAGTGAGTGTTTCCCCTCACAGGTATAGAAGTCATTAGGTAAATCTGAAGTCAGTATTTAAGGCTGTATGCTGTGCTGTCAAAACACAGCGGTTTTTTTTTAGAAGAATATTTCATTTCTAACTCCTGTCAGGTTTTACTGAGAAATTTTCTTTTCCACAACAGGAACTCAGCTGTTGCCTTGCCATTGTTTTGCACGTCTGAGTATTCTGGGGGACAATGCAGGGAAAAGCATGATAAACAGCAATAACTAACTGGGGATGCACCACAATCATCCTTCAAAAAGAAGAGTTTAAGCACGATTGCTAGCCTTTAGCTACCTGAAAAGACTCCTGGGCCGGGCGACATGGACCAAAACACGCCTCTTCCTGTCGTTCCTCAAAATGGAGATCACTGATTCTCCACAAATACAATTCCAGATCAACAGAAACCGTGCTGAAGGCTGGCGGCTGTGGAGGCCTGCAGCTGTGGCTCAACACACTGCAGTGTGTGTCCGCCCACTCGGATGGATGAAAGCAGCAGGTCTTCTGTCTTAAAACTATTTTAACGCAACAGTCTTTATCAGTATGAAGGGTGTTGTATTTCTCTACACTGAACTGTAGTGAAAGGTTGTTTTATTGTGAGTTAGGGTCTGTTGCCCGGCGCTACCGAGTCCTGAAGTGGATACTTGTTAAAGCTCGAGTCCGGAGTTTTGAAAGAGAGGTTTTTTTAATCCAATGTCTTTAGGCTCCGCCCTCCCTCTGCTTTCTTGAGCGACCAAGCCACGCCCCTTTAATTGTGCACGCGAATTATCTGTGGGGTGAAAATGAGAGCCTCCAGTCCTGCAGCATCCTCCATGTTGAGCTGTTTACGGTGGATGTTCAGCAGACGGTGGATATATCTGCTGCAGAGCTAACTCTCCTCTGCTGGGCGAGCGACGTGCTCTCTGGCTGCTCCACATGTTGACTGACGGCACGACAAGGCGGAAGCTCGAAATCTATTGGCTGAAGCTGACCGGTGCTTTTTCGGATAACATGGGGGTCTATGAGACGAAGGCGGAGCTCATAAATACATTTTTATATTGCTTTATGCTGATATTATATTGTAGTATCGAACCAGACTGACACATTGAAGCTCTGTTGAAAAATGATTCACACACTGGAAACGAACGGAAACTCCGGACACCAGCTTTAAAAGACATGAAGCCTTCGGAACAGATTCACCGTCTGTCTCCTGTTTGTCTTTCTCACTTTCTCATGAACAGTAAAGAGTCTCCAAACCTTGCCTCCCCACCGCTGACGTTCAGTAAAGCTCACAGGGATTTAGTTCTCAGTCTCAGTTTCCAGTGGGTCTTGGACCCCAGACCTGATTCTGGTGCATCCCTCATAAAACACAACAAATGTTCTAATACATCAGAAAATCCCTTTAAGTATATACTGTATTGATTATTTCAGCTGAATGTTCCCAAAATAATGTTTTCTTGTGCTATTTTTGTTCTGTCTCTGTCACACCACCTCCAGACGTCACAGAAACCCAAACAGGTTTTTATTTCCAATTATGAGATTTTGTTTCCACTGTTTTCAATTCACAGCTTTTATTATGGCAGTGCAAAATAACGATGAAATGTAATGTGTCTGCACGACCCCCACGAGGTTTCACTAAATCCTTAACAGGATGGAGCTTCTGGTTCCATCGTTTAAATGTCATTAACGTTCTTCAGAAAAGCTTCAGTAGCCTACACAGGTTTAACATAGTAAACTAGAATGTGGCCCTCAGAGAGGCAGACCTCCGCCACAGGTCAAATCAGTCGCCAACAACAATAAGAACACCGTGTATAATAAAACAACGTTGTGATCGGGGGGGTGATGGCGTGCGGCCCCCTGTCGGCGGGCCTGCCCAACTATGTCAAAGACTCCCTATCTGTCAATGATAAAGAATCCTTTAAAACATTCCTGGATCCAGACAGTGATCCGAATCATCACCAAAATGTAATGGATTCTAAGTTCGCCCCAGACCCACCTTTCCACCAAGTTTCATTTCAATCCGTCCATTACTTTTTCCGTAATGTTGCTAACAGACCAACCAACCAACAAACCAACGTGATTACACAAGCTCCTTGGCGGAGGTAATAAAATGTGGCTGCAGTCTGCACCACCAGGTGTCACTAAATCCCAAACACAAGACTTTTATAGCCCTGTTAATATTCTGGACGGGAAAAGTCACTAAATGTTCTCTGCAGTACGAAGCAATAAGTCGGCGGCAGCAGCACCACCAGATGGCGCCAAACATCTGTTGGTCTCTACTCCATGACTGAAGCTGCAGAACAGGAAAGCTTCACTGCCTGGTCCGCCTGACCTCTGGCTGCAGACCAAACGTCCCCTGGATTACCTTTAAGATCAGCTGGAGATTCAGGGTTTTTAAACTTTTTTATGCACTCAGTTCGCCAAATTACAACCCAGTGCTTTCTCCTCTTCGCAGCTGCTGAAGAGCTCCGAACACTCGGTCTAATCTTGAAACTGACGGCTAAAATATGATGTGATGGTCATGTGACTTCAGTCGATATGAAGCTGAAGGAGGCAGTTCCGGCTGCGGGGGCTTCAGAGGAACCAGGAGCGGTGCTGGTTCTGCTGCTCGCAGTAGAAATAAGAACCTGAGTTCATGTTGTGGAGAACAAAGCAGATCTCTCAGCTGCAGGTCTTACATGAATAGCATTTGTTCTTTTTCCTGTGTTGTCTCTTCACCTCTCTCTCTTTATTATTTTAGTCCCCCACTTTTTGCGCCTTTGCTGTTCTTGTTTCTTTTTCAGTCTTCCTTTCTCGTGTGTTTTGTATCATTTCCTCTGAAGTTAATGTAGGTGAAGATGAACATCTGAAGCTTTAGAGTGTGAGGTTTGCGTCGTACTTGGAAACGTTCCTTATTTAATCGTCTTTGTGTTAAATTGAAACCTCTCTGGTGAAGAAGGTGGTGATTCTACCTGACAAAGCCATTTCTCCCGCCCTGGGTAGAAACACAGCTGTAGTAATACTTGACAAATCTCATCTAACTTTATGCAATCCACTCCGGTGTGTGTGTGCCGCCGTTCCTCCTGTCGTTCCAGTCCAGAGTGTGTTCCACGCCGCCGCCACGTCTTCCTCCAACTGAACATCTGAGTGTCGGACTGCTGGAACCCAAAGCCATTTTAAACATTTTATCCATGTGCTGTGACTGAAACATGTCTCACCAGTGTGTGTGTGTGTGTGTGTGTGTGTGTGTGTGTGTACCCCTGTGAGGACCGAGTGTCATCTGTGGATTCAGGTCTGAAACTATCCTGTGGAAACATCAGATATCAATAAATGTCTACATCAAGATAACGAGACTTGTGAGGATGTGTGTGTCTTTCCATCCTTATGAGGACCTTTTTTACAGATCCGAGCATTAAATCCAGATCCAGGAGAAACGTGAAAAGGGTGTGTGTGTGTGTGTGTGTGTGTGTGTGTGTGTGTGTGTGTGTGTGTGTGTGTGTGTGTGTGAGAGAGAGAACCCGTTTCTCTGCTAATGTGTGAAAACTCATTAAACGTCAGCATTTCACCTTTTTGACTGTTACTTTATTCAAGAAATAGAAGCACGTTGAAAAGGATGTTTAACTTTCCTCACACGGTGCTGAAGTAGCAGAAGAGATGTTAGAAACATTGACCATCATCACTAATGGAGGAAGAGGAGGAGCCAACCTGAAGAACACAGAGGAGCACGGGGAACCTTTGTAGAAGCTAATGCTAAGCTAAAAGAGTGTGTGGTGATTTGTGTGGTTCTGGTCTCTCCGCTGAATGAGCCTCACCAGAACACCGCTTCACCATTTTTACATCTTAAATGACTGAAATCCTCGACTGTGATGTCTGCTGTGAAGAAGAACGTCTTCTGGTTATCCGGAAAATCAAGCCTTAGAGAATGAATTATCATTGGATGTTATTTCCCCACATTTGATAAGTAAACGCATTAAAGGAGATGAAAAGGTCAAACTAGAAGTTGTTGTTCATTTGATTCCCAGTTAAAGCTCGGGTTGGCGATCTTGGAAAACTAGCATGTAGCACGAATGTAGCATCTCCCAAGGCTCCGCCCAGCTCCCACCCCATTGGAGGAGCTCCCGTTGGGAGCGGAGACGCGGAGATGTTCCGTGCGCGCGATGCGCGCGACACTTCCGCGTCCAGTGCGTTCCTGGCGTAACCTGTCCTCAGCGCTTCGTTTTTCTTTATTTGCACTACGCCAAGTTATGGCGCACTCACCGGTAAGTAAAGCCCCAAACATTCTTCTCCGCCATTCTGCAACGACGCTCCGTCCTTCTGCGCGCACTGAACCAGGGTCAGTGCACGCCACTGACATGTACGCGCAGGGGGCAGGTCGAACGGCGAAGGGATTTGATTGGTTTAAAAAAAGGTGTCCCCTCAAGACTGTTGGTTGCTGTTTTTCCCATTTTACTCCTGCTGTAGATAGCGGATATTTTCCAAACTACTTTAAAAACACGCTATGAATTGTTTCCCATCGGGTCATAAAGATCATTTTAACCAGTATTTAAAAAAATGTATCTCATTCAAATCACCAACCCGAGCTTTAAGGCATTCTGGTAAGAATGTAATTTTGCCTGGAAATGCAAAATAGCGGAAGTTTAAAGCTGCAATTCAAAATGTGATTCATCATAATTGACTACAGAAATTCTGTGATTAACTGTGATTTAAGAAATTAATCCTTTGGCATCCTCAGTACTAACACTTCTTCATTGTTTTGGGTTATTTATTCTATCTTCTTTAAAGATATAAATTTACAACATTTTAACAAGTAACACGTAATGAGGAGGTATTGTTCTGGTGTTTGATATGATCTTAACTGAGCTTTCCCCATGACTGGTTTTAAAGCAATATTTGAAATGCACTAACTGGCTGAATGTCTCACAAATATGAATGTAGACCTTCGATATTCATTTTCTGGTTTCAGGTGAAAGTGGACTCCCTGGGCTTCACTCTCTCAGAGTCGTGGGTGTCATGGCGGGGAGAGCCGGGCGGCGCTCGGCGGCATCTCGGGGCCCTGAGCGTGGACGTCCGGGCGAGAGAGGAGGACGGGGCGGGGTTTGAGCCGTGAGTGGCTCCTCCTGTGCTCCGCCCTGCAGTACCGGCGCGGGAAGCGCATGCCGCCGTCCTGTCGAACGGCTGGAGGCCCAGGTGGCCTCGACGTGGCGCCGCGCTGCGTGAACAGACGACGGCCCGGAGCCGCAGGGGCCCCTCCGCCGGCGGGCCCTCGGCAGGGCTTCGTCCACCGAGCAGACGTGCAGCGTCCTGACGGCGGAGCGGGTCTGGGCCCCGGCCCGGCGGCGGCGTGCCGCTCCGCTCCACGTTTGCCTCCAGCTGCTCTGCGCTGGGAAAGCCTTCACTACAGGCGACACACCGGTACGGCTGAGCCTGAGCTCCGGACTGCTGCCGGATGTGGACCCAGCCAGGCCTCCTGGGCTGGATCTGTTTGTCACGGCCGCCATCTTCTTCCTCGTTGGCAGCGCCGCTGCCGGCCGGCTCCGTCCGTCGGGGGCGGGCTGCGTCCCGCTGCTCTGAACGCTGTAGTGTTGAGGGGGTGTTGAACCACTGCGGGCGAGATGGAGAACAGTTGGCCTGCAGCATCCGGCCGAGCCCAGTTTGGGCAACGTTCTGGAGCTTCTCCGGCCTCTGGACGCCCTGCTGAGCAGACCAGCCCGGGTCTCTCCCTGGGGAGCTGCTCCGGGAGGCTGCAGGCGGCTTGCTGACGGAAGGCGAGTCGGGAGGTGGGAGTTTCTCATGTCGAGCAGACTCATGTCGACGTGCGGTTCAGACATGTATACGGCAAAGGGAGATGTTGTGAATGGTGAGGCGTCTGGGCGGTGTTGCTCCACCTGTTGGAACGGCGCCGGCGTCACCATGTGTCCGTCTAGGCCGTCCAGGCCGACCAGGCTGTGCTGCAGCAGCGGCGGCTGCAGGAAGCGGCTGCAGCGGCGGCGGCTGCAGGAAGCGGCTTCAGGAAGTGGCGGCAGGCCTCCAGCACATTCCTGTGAGCTCTGAAGAGAGCGTTCTCCACCATGATGACCACGTCACACAGCAGTCCTCTGCGGCGCTGCCGGTCTAGCTGCTGCAGCAGCCACCGCCCGGGGCTCGGCTGCTCCATCGCCTGGACGGACACACGACACGTGCACATCTTTCAGAAAACACTGAGATTTGAGGCCAGGTGACACAGCGGAGTCGAGGGAAAACTGAAAAGTTTTGCTGTGTTTACATGGCGGTGATGCTCAGAGCCGTAGAACCCGCAGCTTGGAGCTTTTTGAAACTGCTCTGAATCTGTCTCCATAAAATCAAGGAAACTGCAGCTTCTCTGAAACGCTTCTCCTGCACACACACGCCACGGCGTTCTGCTCAGAACTGGAACCGTCAGCACTCTGGATGTTGAGGAACACAGTAGGAGGAGGACTGCACCAACACATGACCAGCAGGGTCAACTCACCGTCTCACCACGTCCCGGTGTGGACAACCGTCCAGCGCTGCTGGGTTCTGCTTCACAGTGACAGGAAGAGCCGTCGTCTCTCCGCTCTGCTTGCTTGCTTGTCTGTTTACTCCTTTGTGTCTTTCTGTCCCCCTGTCAGCTGCAGCAGTACAACTACAACCAATGAGAAAGTATTCATTATTATTTCAATTTGTTTTGGGGTTTTTTTTTAACACAGTTCAACAGTAAACATAGGTTTGCACAGTAACAGCATGTTTACAGCAGCAGTTCCCAAACTGGGGTCCGTGAACCCCCAGGGGTCTGAGCCATATCTTGGGGATCCACAAAAAACAGTCAAATGAAAAATAATAAATTAGCATCAAGCTGTCAGTAAAATAAAGTGCATGGGATGCACCTTAAACCAAAGTGACTCCTCCCCCTTCGCTCCTGGACCAACAAAAACTCTGGGATGTTAACCTGTGATCCATTACTCGCCTAACAAATGCAGTTATTTTCCACAGTTCCTGAGCTGTTGGAGTTTTTTCATGTTCAGCAGGTTTCTGAAACAGATCAATAGAAGATTTCAATGCTTCACTTGGAACTTTATTTAAATGATTCATACCAACACATGCAGACAAAATTTGACTTTTCAAAAATTCTTTCCCTCGGAACAGAAACAGCTGCTTTTATTGTTTGTCTCCACACTTCACTGCCTCAGTTAACCCACAGCAGTAATTATGATTACAAAAGAATAACTTCGCTATCTTCAGTTGGTCGTTCATTAAATCTGAACAGCAGACACAAAAATGCATTCAGTATACAATGAAAACAGAAACAATAATTGAAACGAATATTAACTTTAAGCACAAGTGACGCATTTTTAACAACTACAGGACCAGTCAAAACATTTTTCATCTTTTATAATCCACCAGAATGCGGGAAGTGCTGTCCAGATTCCTCAGAGTTTCTCGGAGGACAACCTCTGACGCACCACCTTTCCCTCATAACCTCTCTGAATTTTGTGGGAAACAATCTTCCACCTGTTTTCACTAGATTTCAAAGCTAAAATGTTAAGAACATTTGCAACAGCAGCCTGAATATGTGTGTGCAGTCTGTGACCCCGGTGACCCCGGAGCTTCAGAATGAAGATCTGCAGAGATTTCAACAGAAAAACATTCAGTCAAATGAGAATGTTTTGCTTTGAAGGGCAACTCCGGTTTTTTGACACCTGGACCTTATTTCTAGGTGTGTCATGCTCATATCCTCACTCAGACAGACATCGTGCAGCTCAGAGTCCTTCAGAAGTTATTTAGATGCAACCAATTTAGCGGGGGCCACGGCAAGGGAGGTTCAGCGCGGGACATAATCTCTTAAACTCCTTGGAGTAAAAGGGCAGCTGTGCCGAAGAGCCATCAAAAACATCACTGAGGCTGTGGAAAAAGCCTCTAGATGGCTATGGACCCGGAGGGGGGATCCATGGAGTAGTGGGCCACTTGGACACATGTCGGGGGCTGATCACCCCCGGCTGGGTCGCCCGAGCGAGGGTGTTTGATGATCAAAGACCCGAAACACCCTATGACCTTGGGTTCATCACTGATGATGTGTCCAAGTAGCACCTAGAGGTATATTCAAGGACTGCCGTGTCTGGCTTCGCCAGTGACCTCCGGGAAAGTCTGGATGACGACCGTGAATAGAATGGTGACGACTGGAGAGACAGTTGGCAGCTCGGAAAGACGGCTACCCGGGCAGTAAGTACCGAACTGCAGTTCCTGTGAAAGAACACCCAAAAGCAGGCTACTAAGAACCCTTCCGAACCATACCCCCAGGGATTCCTGAGAGGGGGGTAGAATGAGAATCCTAATCGTACTGAACTACCGGTAATGACCCTAGCTAATGGACAATCGATAAAGAGCACAGTCTGCATCTGCGGCAAGGTGTGCAAAAACCCGACAGGTCTCAAAATCCATCAAACCAAGATGGCATGCTTGAAGGGAGGACAAGTGAAGCAACGCACAGGTGCAATGACCAGCACTTTAGCGGAAGTGCTCGTCACAACTCCTGGTCAGACGGAGGAGGAGCCGGGCAAGGAGCCACCCTACAGTGCCCGAAACCTCCGACCTGCAACAGTCATCCCGCAAGCTGGAACATCAGAACAACGTCGGGTTAAGTGGCCTGCCGCCAACAACAAGGAGTGGCTTCAGCTGGACGTGGACATTGATAAGATCATGGAGTCAGCAGAGAAGGGTGATATGGACCACAAACTCCAGGCCATGTGCACCCTTATAACAACTATTGGTGCAGAACGGTTCGGAGTGATAGAAAGACCTGTGAGTAGGCAAGTGGCGAGACCTAACCGGCGGGAGCTCACGATCTGTCAGCTAAGGCAGGAGCTGAAGACCTTGAAACGTCAGTTCAGGGCAGCAAAAGAGGAGGAGAGAAGTGCCTTGTCTGAGCTTAGGCAGATCTTGAGGACAAAGCTCGTCACTCTCAGGAGAGCTGAATGGCACAGAAGGAAGGGGAAGGAGAGGGCCAAAAAGCGCAAGGCATTTATTACCAACCCGTTCAGCTTCACTAAGCGACTGCTTGGACAGAAGAAGAGCGGCAACCTGGCTTGCCCTTTGGAGGAGATCAACCACCATCTCAACATCACCTTCAGCGATCCATCAAGGGAGCAAGATCTTGGCCCATGCGAGGCTCTGGTAAAGCCACCAGAGCCTGGCGTGAAGTTTGACACCGCAGAGCCTACCCTGAAAGAGGTCAAAGAAGTAGTGATGGCTGCAAGATCTCGCTCCTCCCCAGGTCCCAGCGGAGTCCCATACAGAGTCTACAAGCAGTGCCCCAAACTCCTTGTGCGTCTCTGGAAGATCATCAAGGTGATCTGGCGCAGGGGAAAGGTTGCCACTCAGTGGAGGTCTGCAGAGGGAGTCTGGATTCCAAAAGAAGAGGAAGCAAGTAACATCGAGCAGTTCCGCATCATCTCACTGATTTGTGTAGAAGGAAAGATCTTCTTCAAGATAGTGGCCCAACGGC
Organism: Salarias fasciatus; assembly: GCF_902148845.1. Classification (NCBI taxonomy): domain Eukaryota; kingdom Metazoa; phylum Chordata; class Actinopteri; order Blenniiformes; family Blenniidae; genus Salarias; species Salarias fasciatus. The sequence continues at coordinate 363,819 of NW_021941229.1, forward strand.
TCACAGACTTCCTCTTGAAGAATGGCTACATAGACACCTCAGTGCAGAAGGGGGGAGTCCCAGGTGTTCCAGGATGCCTAGAGCACACGTGTGTAGTTTCACAGCTGATCCGGGAGGCAAGGGAAAGCCGAGGGGATTTGGCAACACTCTGGCTGGACCTTACAAACACCTACGGATCCATCCCCCACAAGCTCGTTGAAACAGCATTGACAAGACATCACGTGCCAGTGACCATCACCAACCTCATCCTGGACTATTATAACAACTTCCAGTTAAGGGTAACATCGGGATCATTAACATCTGCCTGGCAACGCCTGGAGAAGGGTATTATAACAGGCTGCACAATTTCAGTGCCACTCTTCTCCCTGGCCATGAACATGATCGTGAAGTCAGCTGAGGTGGAGTGTAGAGGCCCCTTGTCAAGATCTGGCACTCGGCAGCCCCCCATAAGAGCTTTTATGGACGACCTCACAGTGACGTCAACCTCTGTTCCCGGCTGCAGATGGTTAGTGCAAGGGCTAGAGCGGCTCATCTCTTGGGCAAGGATGAGTTTCAAGCCCACCAAGTCCAGGTCTCTGGTCCTCAAGAAAGGCAGGGTGGCCGACCGGTTCCGCTTTGCCATAGGAGGGACACCAATTCCAACGGTGACGGAAAACCTGTCAAGAGCCTGGGCAAAGTCTTCAACAGCTCCTTGAGGGATTCAGATTCACTCCAGAAAACCAAGGCTGAACTGACATCATGGCTCACAGCAATAGACAAGTCGGGGCAACCAGGGAAATTCAAAACCTGGATCTACCAACATGGTGTCCTGCCAAGACTCCTTTGGCCCCTGCTGGTCTATGAAGTGCCCATGTCCACGGTGGAGATACTGGAACGGACCATCAGTTAGTTTCTCCGCAGGTGGCTTGGGCTCCCCCGATCCCTCAGCAGCATAGCTCTGTATGGCTATTCCACCATGCTGCAGCTCCCAATCAGCGGCCTGTCGGAGGAGTTTATGGTTACTCGTGCCAGGGAGGTGATGATGTATCGGGACTCCGCCGACAAAAAAGTCGCCACAGCAGGAATCCTGGTGAAAACTGGGAGGAAGTGGAAGGCACAGGAAGCTGTTGATAGAGCAGAGGCACGATTGCAGCATAACATCTTGGTGGGCAACACGGAAGTGGGCCGGGCGGGACTTGACAACTTCCCCAAGCCCTGCTACGACAAAGCCAGAGGAAGGGAGAAACGTCATATGGTTCAAGATGAGATCAGAGCAGAGGTGGAGGAGGATCGGCGGGTCAAGATGGTGGCTATGTACCAACAAGGCACCTGGACGAGGTGGGACCATGCTGAACAGCGAAAAATCACCTGGACAGAGCTCTGGAGACTTGAACCCCAGCACATTAAGTTCCTCATTCAGTCAGTATATGATGTTCTCCCAAGCCCAACTAATCTGCAGCGTTGGGGCTTAGCGAAAACTGCAGCATGCCAGTTGTGTCAGAGGAGAGCCACCCTGGAGCACATCCTAAGTTGCTGCCCGAAGGCCTTGGGGGAAGGACGGTACCGCTGGCGTCACGGCCAGGTCCTTATGGCTCTGGCAGACACACTCAGCACAGCAATGACCAACTGCAGGTACCAGCACAACCCCAAGCAGTTCATCACCTTTGTCAGAGCTGGAGACAAGGTCCAACATCAGACAAGTTCTTCCGGGGGGGGGTTCTCACCACTGCAAGAGACTGGAAACTCCGAGTCGACCTGGGGAGGTAGCTGAAATTCCCAGAAATCATCCTGGCCACTTCACTCCGCCCAGACGTGGTGTTAACATCAGAGTCAACTAAGCAAGTGGTCCTGGTCGAGCTTACCATCCCCTGGGAAAACAAATTGGAAGAGGCCAATGAGCGCAAGAGGGCCAAATACGCAGAGCTAGTGACTGAGTGCCGGAGCAATGGTTGGAAAGCCCGCTGCGAACCAGTCGAGGTGGGGTGTCGGGGTTTTGCTGGCCAGTCACTATCCCGAACCCTTAAACTCCTTGGAGTAAAAGGGCAGCTGTGCCGAAGAGCCATCGAAAACATCACTGAGGCTGTGGAAAAAAGCCTCTAGATGGCTATGGATCCGGAGGGGGGATCCGTGGAGTAGTGGGCCACTTGGACACATGTCGGGGGCTGATCACCCCCGGCTGGGTCGCCCGAGCGAGGGTGTTTGATGATCAAAGACTCGAAACACCCTATGACCTCGGGTTCATCACTGATGATGTGTCCAAGTAGCACCTAGAGGTGTATTCAAGAACTGCAAAATCGCTCATTTCGGCTATATTTTTTCATCCATCGCCAGTGTTATCATAAAGTCAGCTCGTCTACCATCTGGACTGAAAGGCAAGCCGGGGCCGCCACGGGGAGCCCCCGCGGCCTGGCACGGCGCTCAGCGCCACCGCCGGCGAACGGTTCCCCCAACCCAGCGGCCCAGCCTCCAGGCCCGGTCAGGCTCCGTGAGCAGGCGACCAGACCCACGCGCCGGCCGCCCCTGGCCGTCCGAACGTCTTCAGGTGGGTCAGCTGACCCACCTGAAGACGGTAGACGAGCTGACTTTATGATAACACTGGGGATGAATGAAAAAATATAGCCGAAGTGAGCAATTTTGCATAGATTATGTCCCGCGCTGAAGCTCCCTTGCCGTGGCCCCCGTTAAATCGGTTGCATCTAAATAACTTCTGAAGGACTCCACGCAACCTGCCCCACCTGTCCCACCTCCACCACCTGCCCCACCTGCACCTCCTGCCCCATGTCAAGCCCACTGTTTGACCATGTTTGATTGACTCGTCTGGAGCTTTGTTTGCTCCCCACCTGAACAGGTCAGTCTTCAAAATGAGCCTCTGGGTCTCAATGAGACGACCTGAATGAAAGTTACACTCAAATGTTGGTTGTAATCTTTGGCTGTCCATCATTTTTAAATATGAAGTTCACATTGTCTCATCTCATCCCGTCTCATCTTATCCCATCCCATCTCTTTACATTGCATCTCGTCTCGTCTCATCTCGTCTCATCTCATCTTTTCTCATCTCCTCTCGTCTCCTCTCATCTCATCCCATTTCATCTCATCTCATCCCATCTCATCTTGTCTCATCCCGTCCCATCTCTTCTCATCTCGTCTCATCTCATCCCATCTCGTCTCGTCTCATCCCATCTCATCTGTCTCATCTCATCTCCTCTCATCCCATTTAATCTTGTCTCATCCCAATTCATCTCGTCTTATACCATCTCCTCTCATCTCATCTCATCTCATCCATCTCGTCTAATTCCATCTCATCTCGTCTCATCTTGTCTCATCCCATCTCCTCTCATCTCGTCTCATCCCATCCCATCTCCTCTCATCTCATCTCGTCTCATCCCATCTCGTCTCGTCCCATCTCATCTTGTCTCATCCCATCTCGTCTCATTCCATCTTGTCTCGTACATTTCATCTCGTCTCATCCCATCTCGTCTCGTCCCATCTCCTCTCATCTCATCTCATCCCCTCTCGTCTCATGTCGTCTCATCTTGTCTTATCCCATCTCCTCTCATCTCGTCTCATCTCATCCCATCTCGTCTCGTACCATCTCATCTCGTCTCATCTCAGTTTGTCTCATCCCATCCCATCTCCTCTCGTCTCATCTCATCTCATCTCATCCGATCTCGTCTCGTCCCATCTCATCTTGTCTCATCTCATTTCGTCTCAGCCCATCTCGTCTCATCCCATCTCATCTCATCTCAGTTCATCTAATCCCATCTCCTCTGGTCTCATCTCATTCCATCTCATCTCGTCTCATCCCATCTCGTCTCATACATCTCATCCTGTCTCGTCCCATCTCATCTCATCCCATCTCATCCCGTCTCGTCTCATCTTGTCTTATCCCATCTCATCTCAGTTGGTCTCATCCCATCCCATCTCCTCTCGTCTCATCTCATCCCATCTCATCTTGTCTCATCCATCTCATCTCGTCTCATCCCGTCCCATCTCTTCTCATCTTGTCTCATCCCATCTCATCCTGTCTCGTCTCATGTCGTCTCATCCCATCTCACCTTGTCTCATCCCATTTCATCTCGTCTCATCCCATCCCATCTCATCCCGTCTTGTCTCGTCTCGTCTCATGTCATTTCATCTCATCTCGTCTTATACCATTTCCTCTCATCTCGTCTCATCTCATCCCATCTCGTCTTGTACCATCTCATCTCGTCTCATCTCATCCCATCTCATCCAGTCTGGTCTCATTTCGTATCATCTTGTCTTATCACACCTCCTCTCGTTGCATCTCAGTTCGTCTCATCCCATCCCATCTCCGCTCGTCTCATCTCAGTTCGTCTCATCCCATCCCATCTCCTCTCATCTCATCTCATCCCATTTCATCTCGTCTCATCCCATCCCATCTTGTCTCATCCCATCTCATCTCGTCTCATCCCATCTCATCTCATCTTGTCTCATCTTATATCGTCTCATCCCATCTCATCCCATCTCGTCTCATCCTGTCTCATCTCATCTTGCCTCATCTTGTCTCATCCCATTACATCTCTTCTCATCTCATCTCGTCTCGTCTCATCACCTCGTCTCATCCCATTTCATTCCGTCTCATCCCATCTCATCTTATCTCATCCCATCTCGTCACATCCCATCTCGTCTCATCCCGTCCCATGTCTTCTCATCTCGTCTCGTCCCATCCCATCTCATCCCGTCTCGTCTCATGTCGTCTCATGCCATCTCACCTCGTCTCATTCCATCTCGTCTCATCTTGACTCATCCCATCTCTTCTCGTCTCATCTCATCTCATCTCATCCCATTTCATCTCGTCTTATCCCATCTCATCTCGTCTCATGTCATCTCATCTCATCTCCTCTCATCCCATCTCATCTCGTCTCATCTTATTTCGTCTCATCCCATCTCATCTCGTCTCATCCCGTCTCCTGTCATCCCATCTCATCCCATATTGTCTCATCTCAACCCATCTCATCTTGTCTCATCTCATCTCGTCCCATCCCATTTAATCTCGTCTCGTCTCATCTCATCTTGTCTCATCTTATTTCGTCTAATCCCATCTCACCCCGTCTCGTCTCATGTCGTCTCATCTCATCCCATCTAATCTCGTCTCATCCTGTCTCATCTCATTTTTTCCCATCTTATCTCGTCTCATCCCATCTCATCTCGTCTCATCCCGTCCCATCTCTTCTCATCTCGTCTCATCCCATCTCATATTGTCTCATCTCATGTCGTCTCATCCCGTCTCGTCTCATGTTGTCTCATCCCATCTCACCTCGTCTCATCCCATTTCATGTTGTCTCATCCCATGCCATCTCATCCCATCTCGTCTTGTCTCATCTTGTCTCATCTCATCTCGTCTCATCCCATTTAATCTCGTCTCATCCCATCTCATCCCGCCTCGTCTTATACCATCTCATCTCATCCCATCTCGTCTCATCTCATCCCATCTCATCCCGTCTCATCTCATCTCGTCCCATCTCAGTTCGTCTCATCCCATCCCATCTCCTCTCGTCTCATCTGATCCCATCTCATCTCGCCTCATCTCATCCCATCTCGTCTCATCTCATCTTGACTCATCCCATCTCATCTCCTCTTGCCTCATCTCATCTTTTCTCATCTCATCCCATCCCATTTCATCTCATCCCAACCCATCCCTCCTCGTCTCGTCTCATGTCGTCTCGTCTCATCTCGTCTCATCCCATTTCATCCCATCTCATCCCATCTCATCTCATCTCATTTCGTCTCATCCCATCCCATCTCATTCCGTCTCATCTCGTCTCATCCCATCTCTTCTCATCTCATCTCATCTCATTCCATCCCATCTCATCTCGTCTCATGTCGTCTCATCTCATCTTGTCTCATTCATCTCATCTCGTCTCATCCCATCCCATCTCACTCCGTCCCGTCTTATGTTGTCACATCCCATCTTGTCTTATCCCATCTCATCTTGTCTCATCCCATCTCATCTCGTGTTGCCTCATCTCATCTTTTCTCATCTCATCTCATCCCATTTCATCTCATCTCATCCCATCCCATCTCTCCTCGTCTCGTCTCATCTCGTCTCATCCCAACTCATCTCGTCTCATCCCATTTCATCCCATCTCATCTCGTCTCGTCCCATCTCATCTCATCTCGTCTCATCTCATCTCGTCTCATTCCATCCCGTCTCATGTCGTCTCATCTCATCTTGTCTCATTCCATCTCATCTCGTCTCATCCCATCCCATCTGTTCTCATCTCGTTTCATCCCATCTCATCTTGTCTCATCCCATCCCATCTCTTCTCTTCTCATCTCATTCCATCTCATCTTGTCTTGTCTCATCCCATCCCATCCCATCTCGTCTCATCTCATCTCATCCCTTCTCATCTCATCTCATCTCTGTCACACACTAACCTATATATAGTTAGTCTGGATCTGTGTTTGTGTTTGGCTTTAAACAACAGGCATAAATCAAATGTTTGAACTCAGCCCTCCTGTGTTTTTAATGTGAATGAAATTTTGACCTCTTCGATGTCAAGAACTCCATAATTCTTCAGGCCTTGCTATTAACTTTTGAAATTGTTAATCATTCCATTATTATTCCAAAGTCCTCATGAATATTTCAGTGTGTCTTTCTTGTGATCTTGATTTTCCATCATTTCCTGTCAATAGGTGGCAGCAAGTCTCCAATCTGGTCCATGGTCCAGGACCATCCAGAACCTGGACCGTCGCCGCCGAGGAGCGCCGGTGTTCCAGAGGGAGGGGAAACCAGACAAAACGTGGCACACCCTGCTCCGTCTTATCAGCCGGCACAGCGACAGACAGAAAGTCCCAAATACACACCAGCACAAAGAGCAGATTTATGATCCAGACTCTGAACAACCACTCCTCACCTTCTTCATCTCTTTACTGGGTTTTACTCATTTCCTCTTATATGAGGTGTTGATTTTATTGATCTTTGTGATTCTTTCGAGTCAACTGGATGACTTTGGTGTCTGAAACAATCGAGTCTCTTTTGTGTTTGTCATATTTCATGAATTACTTTTACAGTTTTACTGTATTCTCCTCACTGCTTTCTCTCTGTTGTATATTTGTTCACTTTTTTTTAATCATTATTTCCTTACTTTTTTGTTGTTTTCTATCTGTACTTAAAATTTGACAGTGTTTTGATTTTTTGATATATTTACGTTTTTGCTCATCTGAAATACAGTATCCAGTATGTATTTATTTTGCACCGTGTGTGTGTGTGTGTGTGTGTGTGTGTGTGTGTGTGTGTGTGTGTGTGTGTGTGTGTGTGTGTGTGTGTGTGTGTGTATCGGAAGATGGTGGGTTCAGGTGCCAGTTAGGATGAGGGACAGCCAGATGTGCCGTTGAGCAAGGCCCTTTGCACTGAATGCCTGGACTTCAACAGTGACTGACACACATACTAACGCCATGAACCCGAACTCCATGAACGCCTGGCAGCCCAGATGACACTCATCATGAAGGACCGGTACCCCGGGACAGAGGCGGAGCGTGGGTCTCAGTACAGAGGGGGGGAGCATTCTCAACGGGCCCTTATGGTAGTAATTTTACCATTCAAACAATCCCTCATGTTACCATCAAACAACACACTAATGCTCACTTTTATTGAGTCAAGCAAACCTATAGGCCTCAGAAAGCAGAATAAAGTCACAAACCAGTTCACAAACTTGTTCTGAAGAACAAATACACATACGCATGCACACACACGTGCACGCACACGCACACACACACACACCCAAATGCAGCCTGACAGTTGTCATCTCAGAGCATCCGCTGTCCATGGTGCTGAAAGCTCAGATAAAAAGTCACAGGCTAAATCTGCACCATCTTTGATACAGCTAAATATAAAATGAACACAGCTGGTCTGAAATTACACAATCTATTCAGATAGATATAGACACAGCTATCTATGTCTTTTGGAATTCACATATATTAGAAAAGAAATAAACTCGGCGGTCTCTTGTAGTTGAGAGCAACACAAGGCACATTCAAACAGGCAGGTGTTTAAGGCATTCTGATAAAGATAATATTTCTGAAGGTTTCTTTGACTCACCAGTGGCTCTGATGTTAGGTTTTGGGTAGTACCGCTAGCGGCTAGCATAGTGTTTAGCATACTGTTTAACTTCCCTCCAAAGAGTTCAGATCAAGTGCAAAAGGAAAAACACGTTTATGCCACACAGCCAATCAGCGCTGGCTGGCAGCTCTGATGCGTTCATGGACAGTCGTAATGTAAGAATTGGCATATTGGAGCCAACAGTCATATGGTATACCTTCTCTCACACACTGCACATTTTATGATAATAATTTGCTTACGAGTAAATGTGAACACATCACATGAAATGGGGCTCTATGACCTTGTGGGCCCTGGGGCGACCGCCCCCTTGCCCCCACTCTGGCTCCACTACAGCCCCGGCCCTCTGGCTCTCAGGTTTACTGCCAATTTTTCTGGTCATTTTGATGTTTGTTAGGATTTTTGTGTGTTTTTTAAAATCATTTCTGGTTTTTCATGAAAATGCCTCTTTTTTTTCTTGTTTTATTATTTTTTGACACATTGGTTCTTTTAGGGAAACTTTTTTAAATTAAATTTCATTTAAATGGATTTAATTTGTATTTAATTGTGTGATTCGCTTCAGGTCACTGCTTCTAAACGGCGCTGCGCCGAGCTCCCGGTGTGCGTTGACTCCAGGAACAAGACGCGATGCGTCGCTTAAGCATCTGGTGGAATTTTGGGGGTAAAACCGACGTAAAACTCCACGCCATGATCCCATGTTTTGGACTACAAAACTACTACAACGGAGCGCTGTGTACGTCGCATTGTCGTTGCGTCGCAGCCTTGTTTCTTGGATTGGTTCTCTCCGCTCAATAGTCCCTCCTCTCGTCAGCCTGTTTGAAATGATGCCCCAATGGCGCCGTGCCAGACTGTCTTGTGTGTACCACATAAAGTCAGTCTGGCATGCCAGGCTAGTGTGTGTGTGTGTGTGTGTGTGTGTGTGTGTGTGTGTGTGTGTGTGTGCATGCGTATGTGTATTTGTTCTTCAGAACAAGTTTGTGAACTGGTTTGTGACTTTATTCTGCTTTCTGAGGCCTATAGGTTTGCTTGACTCAATGAAAGTGAGCATTAGTGTGTTGTTTGATGGTAACATGAGGGATTGTTTGAATGGTAAAATTACTATCATAAGGGCGAGAGAGAGAGAGAGAGAGAGAGAGAGAGAGAGAGAGAGAGAGAGAGACAGAGTATTAATGCTAATATACTAACAGTATCATGTTTACCAGTGTGGCTGCTGATAGCAGTGTTCGTTTCCTGTTTATTATTATTTTTTTATTGATTGTAACAGTAGGATTATTATTATCATTGTTATTATTATTATGACGCCCTGCCATGACGCTTAGTTTGTCTTGTTGTGGTTTATTGTTGTTCTTGATGCCCGACGAACCGGATGACGTCACAGTATCGGTGTATATCTCAGGTGAGCCGCGCGCCAGTTGCCTTCACGGGTGACGTCATGCGGCCGGGCGGGTCACGTGGTGTGAGGTGGTGTCGTGTTCCTGAAGTGAGAGGAAGGAGGAGGAGGAAGAGAAGAAGCCCCCCAGGCAGGAGAGCGGCTGTGGAAGCTTCACCTCTTCTCTTCTTTACCCTTTTTTCTTTTTATTAAAACTTTTTTCACGCGACTGAAACAAACATCCAGGAGGCGCTTTGGTTTTCCGGAAGTTACAGTTTGTCCTGTCTGGAAACACGCCGCGCAGACGAAAGGTTTACCGCCATAACAACGCTTTTTCAGGACAAAACCAACCGAAAGCCCGCCGCAAAAGACAGAAAAGCCCTGCATCTGCCGGTTCCTGGCGGCAGTGCGGTCTGTGTGTGCAGTGGAGTGGAAGTTGGAGCCTTTTTTCTCCTCTGTTCGAGTCTTCCTGGCTGAGAGCCAGCAGGTTGGTGAGCAGGCCTCCTTCCCTCTCTGACTTCTCCACCCTGGAGAATCAGCCAGGGTTTCTCTCCACCCTGGAGAATCAGCCAGTTTGTTTCTTCCTCTGTCTGCTCCCGTAACCTCAGAACAGACAGTGAAGCTTAATCTTCAGTACTTAGCTCTGATCCCTGTTATTACATCTGTAAACACCCTGCAGGTCACACTGAGTCAATGAAGTAAAAATAGAAAGATTTTAACTTTCAAACATTCTGATAATGTGGTGCTGCTTTCAAATAGCATTTTTCATGTTCTAAATACGAAGTAGAGGTTCAGCAGTGGCCAGCTGTGTCAGATTTATTCAATTCCAACAAAGTTTTTGCAGATTTTCAGTCAGGCCTCAGGAATGATGAATCACGGACGGGACTATTGTTTCCCCGTTTTCGCCAGAGTCCAGCAAAGACCAGTGAAATTAAAGAAAAATATGATCAGAATGCCAGTACTCTTCCCCAGGGTTCCATGCTTCCTCTGGTTAAAAACAGGAGGACTGATCATGACTGCAGTTTCTATCAAGCCTTCACCAGTGTGTACTCTCTGCTGCAGTGTAGTGTGGTTGGTTGATGGATTAGGATGTGTGTTTGAAGTGGAGCTGCTGTGCCTGGTTTTCACCTCCTCCTCCTGATGTTCGCTCTCCAGGTGTCTCCTCGGCTCTGTCTTCACGCCAGGTTTGAGTTCTGACCTGCAGGCCAATGTAAGTCGTGTTGAGTGACTGCGTGTGAAAGAGGTACTCCAGAAAACTTCATACTCACTCCTTGTTCTCTCGTGGTCTGGAGATGAAGCGGGTGTAGAGAATGCATTGCTGTGCTGCTGAGCTGATTGGAGGAAACCTGATGCTCACAAACACCTGTGGTTTTTATTACAACTGCAGCACAAAAATGCATTCCTGACCTGACATGCATGGAAGATTCTGGGATAAACTCTCCTTTCAGATGGGCTGAAGGGGTTTTTCTCTCTTCTCATTGGGTACTGGGCTCTTTTTTCTCTTTTTAATTTCTGCTGTTTTTCCCATTTTGTTTGCATGAATGTTGGATTGAATTTTGGGAGTATTTCTTTTCTATGTTTCCTCCTTTTTTCTGTTGTTGATTTGCTTAAGTCCTTTTAGGTTCGAGCTAAAACAAGTAGTCACAACGCAACATGAATTATTAAAGCGATACTTCAACATTTTGGCAAATTGGCCCATTTAGCGCAATTCCTTAGTCATTTCGAACAGCATACTTACTTTTTTTGTGAGGGCGAGCTGTTGTTTATTCAGAGGTGAGTCGGGGAAGGTTTTCGGGACGGACACGATGGAAGTGGATGGTATTTTTGTTCCCCCTCGTCAAACTCATCAAATACAAAATCCAACAACCCCAAAACACTTTGGTGGACACGTTATAATCCGCACATTCACTACGCTGTGAAATATTAATGCAAAATTACGAGATTGAGTTGTTTATGCGAAGATTGCTAAGACGGAACTACTTACTAAACATGGCGTCTGGGCGTAGTGATTTCAAAAGAAAAAGCAGTTCCCAGTATTTGCTTCAGTGTCGTAACGCTACAATATTATTTGTTGGTGTTCCACAGCGTAGTGAATGTGTGGATTATAACGTGTCCACCAAAGTGTTTTGGGGTTGTTGGATTGTGTATTTGATGAGTTTGACGAGGGGGAACAAAAATACCATCCACTTCCATTGTGTCCGTCCCGAAAACCTTCCCCGACTCACCTCTGAATAAACAACAGCTCATCCTCACAAAACAGTAAGTATGCTGTTCGAAATGACTAAGGAGTTGTGCAAAATGGGCCAATTTGCCAAAATGTTGAAGTATCCCTTTAAGTGACAGTCTGTTTGTTTAATTAATTGACAGTTAACTACATTTTCAAGTAGGCTTTAATGGACCTACTCATTACAACACTGAAAGTCACCTGAGACGGACTCAAATAGACTGACATGCAGCAGAAGCATACTACTAACTCACAGAAGAGGCTGAAAGCAACCTCAAAACAATCCTACAGTGTCTGAAGTCGACAGAATCTGACCAAAAACATGGCTTAAAATACTGAAATCAACCAGAAAAAACTATTGGTGATACTTACAACACAACAAAAGTCACTGGAGATGACTGAAAAGGACTAAGAACGTGTTCGTAAGTGTTGACACCACCATGGATATGACTCTACAAGAACTCTGTGAAGCAAGATTCAAACTGTGAAGCTGCCAGATTAACGGAGTAAAACCAGAAAAGGAATAAAAATGAATGAAATGTCCAGAAAAGCTGTCATAAAGAATGAAAGTGACTTGAAATGACCAGAGAAAGACTAAAATGAGCCTGAAAGAACAGAAACCTTATTAAAGGGGGGTTATTGGATGTTATTTAGCCCTTTAGTATCAATCTACAGCACACAAGCAACAAATTTGCCCAAAGTTGAATGTTGAAAGCTGCATGTGTCAAAAACAACTTAAATGAGTAGTTACTTAACGTAACTCCAGTTCTACCAGTGTTTGCATGCCCATCTACGGGCTTCGCTATTGGTACTTCTCTTGGCGCCAGCCAATCCACTGAGACAAAACTGAAACCTGTGCACCAATCCTAGCTGTGTATTGGCACATCACGCCCCTCCCCGAGGGTACATAAACCCCTGGTCCGCGACCCCACACGGGAGGCAGACCGGGGCCGGACGAGGCCAACACGGTCAAGCGACAGAACCCCCGTTTGCGCTGAGAACCGACATGGCCACAGTGTCTGTGCACATATCTGTCAGATATGAACACACAAAGGTGGACATGGACGCCCAGAAGGCAGCCTGGCAGATGTCACCCAGCGTGACACCTCTGCACAGGCCGCAGAAGCAGCCATGCTCCGTGTGGAATAAGCACGAATCACCGCCGGCGGCGGAAGATTCTGAACCTCATAGGCAGCTGCAATAGCGCCCCCAACCCAGTGGGCGAGACGCTGAGAGGACAGCGGGGCTTCACATCCCCTGGCCCCGAGGCACACAAACAGCTGGTCCGTAGTGCGAAAGCCAGCTGTGCGCTCAACATAGCAGCGCAAAGCCCTGACTGGGCATAGCCATGGGTCATCCCCAGACGAGCCAGGCGTGGAGCCAAGCGCCCTGATCCGGATCACCCTCGACCGAAAGTCCGACATGATCACCTTGGGATGAAAGGCCGGGTTAGGCCAAAGGTGCACTAGTCCCCTATCCTGACTGAACACCATGCAGGAGGGGTGGACCGACAAGGCGCAGAGGTCCCCAACTCTCTTGACGGATGCTAGCGCCAACAGAAGAGAAGCCTTAAAGGAGAGAAAACAGCCCTCCGCCTGCTCCAAAGGCTCAAAGGGGGGCCCCCGCAGACCATCCAACACATTGTGGAGGTCCCATGGGGAGACCATATGCCTGGGGGGCGGCCTAAGCCAACACGCCCCACGCAGAAAGCGCTTCACCAGCGGGTGACTGCGTGTAGAAAAGCGGCCGAAACCGCCATGGCCTGCCGTAATGGCCAATGCAAACACCGCGAGAGTGGATGCAGCGTGACCACTGTCCAGCAGGGCCTGAAGAAACTCCAATACTCCACCGATAGCGCAGGAGACCGAGTCAAGACCGTTCTCTGAGCACCACGACGTGAAGAACTGCCACCGAGACCTGTAGGCCTTGACAGTAGAGGGGGCCCTGGCATTCTCGATGGTGGAAATCACCGCTGGGGGGAGATCTAGTTCCACTAATCTCACCCTCTCAGCTTCCAGGCCAAGAGTCTTCCGCCCAGGACCGGGCGGGACCGAAGGGCGCTCCTTGCCTTCAGCAGCGCGTCGGGCCCGTCAGGGATCGGCCACGGTTCCCCGACCGCCGACTTAACCAGGTCCAGTTACCGCGCCCCGGCGTAGGAGCAAGGACACCTATGCTTCGAGAGCAGCTGCCCCGCAGGGCATGCAAGCCACGTCTGAAGAATCCCATCGAAGAGAGGCGGACGACATGCGAACTGCAGGGCATAGCCGCTTCTCATCGTCCTGGACAGCCAGAGAGAAAGCGGTCTCAGCATAGCACACCACGTCTGGAAGTGGAGTGTGAGTGGTTACACTGTGGCCTGGGGGGATGGCCCACCCGTCCTCCCGGCCTCGGGAGGCGGGGGGTCCCCCACAAAAGGGCCGTGGAAGCGGCATCCATTGAAGCAGCGCAGGCGGCCGCCGCGGGGCCACGAGCCAGCACTTTGTTTGAGACAAACCCGGCGGAGGCGGCGTGATCCCAAGGTCCCTCGGGCCGCTGACCTCACTAATGATGCCGGGGTCCGCACGCTTGACAGCGGGGACGCAGGCCGGCACAGTGCCACCATTCTGACGCTTCGCTGTATTGGCGCAGGCAGAAACCAGCGGAGGGCTCAGCCTGGAGCGTTTGCAAGGTACTGGCAGGACCTCGGCAGCGCTCCGCTTGCGCGTTGCCCTGAGTGGGTGAGTCAGCAGCCCAAGCTCGCTGCTGTGACCCACTTCCACGGCCGCAGCGCGGCGAGATCGTGGAGGGAGAGCCGGCAACGGCCGGCGTGTCCGGGCGGCTCCGTGCGCGCACCGCTCACCTCGCTACACTGCTGTATCACATAGCGGGAGGAGGGAGGGAAAGAGCCCCGCCGAGCTTGATATGCTTTAGTCATGCAAGCGCAGAAAAGAGGGGAGGATTGTTGCTCTTTAGGGAAGATGTAACGGGCCTGACGGCCTTTATTTACATGTTTCACCACAGATGCAGGATGAGCGGACGGGGCGCTCCGCGGCTGGGGAGCGCGGGACCGTCTCGGCTGGTTGGCACCCCAGGAGGGTCGGCAGGTAGACGGGGTCTGGCCGGACGCCAGAGAACTCCAGGGGGCTGGCCTCCACTGCTCCGCAGGATGTCGCCACTGTGGGTGGGACTCACGGTGGGGCTGCAGGTGCGGGGCGACAGCCTCGCGCCGCCGCCTCCAGGCGCTTGATGATGACCTGGATGTCAGGTCCGAAGATAGAAGAGGTGGACTGGCGGAGTCCCAGGACTCCTCGCTGATCCCGCTCTGAGAGGGAGGATAGACCAAGCCACAGGTGCCTCATGGCAAGCTAGGCACTGGCCATGACGCGGCCTCCGTTGATGGCGGTGGTGCGGTACATCCGCATCAAGACCTCGGCCATGTTCCGGATCTCCTCGATGTCCTCAGGAGATAACTGGGATCTGTCGTGGCAGATCTTGTCGATGGAGCCCAGCAGGAACATCATGTTGTTAGCTAGGGCAGACGTCTGATTGCCGCTAGCATAACCTCTATCCAGAAAGCCCGCAATGCGCCTGTCCCTCTCTGACGGCAGCACGGGCTTACCGCCCGGCCAGGCAGAGGATCATGGTAGTAGGCACAGTCTCACGACGTCCGTAGACCGGCGGCCAGCCGTCCACACAGCAGTATTCGCGGCAGCCTTTCACCGCGGCGTACCCCAATCCCGCTGCATGTTTGCCTGGAAAGATGGCACAGCGGGACACAGCACCGCAGTCCGGGACCGAGTCCGTGACTGGGTTGCTAGCCCAAGTGCAAAATCGCGCTGCGCCGGCTCCAGAGGCTGCGGCGGGAGCGCGAGACCGGTGCGCCCAGCGGCGGACGTGAAGAGCCCCGCGAGGTGTTCCACAGGCTATCGGGGGGCCCTACGGCGGCTGGTGCGGGAGAAGGTGGAGAGGGAGTCGTCAAGCTGCGTGGACTTCTCCGACGCACAGACTCTGCTGTTGCTGCTGCTGATGCTTCCGCCGGCTTCGGGCCATGAAGAATCTTGGAATCTTGACTCGAAGATCTTGTGGTTTCTTTTAAGTCTCAAGGGCTGTGGAACAAGAAGGCAGAGCCGCCGCTTGAACCGCTGGTTACGTACCCTCGGGGAGGGGCATGGTGATGTGCCAACGTGCGGCTAGGATTGGTACGCAGGTTTCAGTTTTGTCTCAGTGGATTGGCTGGCGCCAAGAGGAGTACCAATAGCGAAGCCCGTAGGTGGGCTAAGCATATCACGAAGTAGAATCAAATGTTCCTCTGCATCAGGCTGCCTCAAACGCAAATGAGTCCCTGTCTCTTTAAGAATCTCCTCAGATTAGCAACACGCCCCCCTCAGAGCGTCCATCTCCATGGCATTCTCCGTGAGTGGAGAGGGGCGGGGGAGTGAGCTGTGCATTATGGGCGGAGCTTCGCACATTATGGGTGGAGCTGTGCATTATGGGCGGAGCTGTGCAGCACCAAGCGTTTCAGCTCTCAACATGGCTGCCAGGGGGAGATTCAGGGATTGCTCAAATATGCGTGAATGGTTCAGGAAACAACTCCATGTGTCTTTTTAATGTCACTATAGCTTTATACAAAGCTCAAAAAAGTGGATTGTGCATAATACCCTCCTTTAAATGTGATCACTAAATGCTGATTGGAGAGATGCTCGCTGAGCTGAGGCAGGTCAGCGGCTCGTCTGGTGGTCTCGATGGTGAGTGTTTGCTGCTGTTTCCAGGGACCAGCGGTGTCCTCATGTCCAATGGCGGAGGTTTGTACGGACGCCCTGAGCGCGCCCGCCAGCTGCCCCACTATGACCAGGTTCCTCCCGGCACGCCGCCTCGGGCCGACTCGCCCCGCCTCCTGCCACCGCTGAGTGGCTCGCCGGCGTCCCGCCTCGCCCGGAGCGCCGACCCGCTGCCCCCGCCGCCCCTGCCCGACCAGCCGCCGGTGGGGAGCGGGTCGGACCCCGGCGGGAGCGAGGACGAGCCGGACCCCGCCCTGGACATCAAGCCGGTGCACCGCTTCATCCCCGACTCCTGGAAGAACTTCTTCAGAGGGAGCCGCCGCAGCAGCAGCCAGAAGGCGTGGTCCATGCCAGCCTCCTCCTGCAACAACAACAACAACAGCACCACCCAGGGCGTGCGCTGCTCCCCCCCACACTCCCCCTCCGCCCCCGGCTCCTACCGAGACCCCTATGGGGGCTCCGGCGGGAGCTACAACTCCCACAAGGAGCTGCTGGAGGGCCGGGACGGTCGTGAGTCGCTGTCAGGGCGCACTTACCGCACGGGGCGGAGCTACAGCGAGCGGGTGGAGGAGTACCACCAGCGCTACGCCTACATGAAGTCGTGGGCGGGGCTGCTGAGGATCCTGGGCTGCGTGGAGCTGCTGCTCGGCGCCGCCGTCTTCGCCTGCGTCTGCGCCTACATCCACAAAGACAACGAGTGGTTCAACATGTTCGGCTACTCGCCGCCCGGCGGAGCGTACGGCGCTGGCTTCTACGGCGCCGGCGCCGGGGGCTCCTACTACACCGGACCCAAGACGGCCTTCGTGCTGGTGGTGGCGGGGCTGGCCTGGCTGGTCACCGTCATCCTGCTGGTGCTGGGCATGACCCTGTACTACCGCTCCATCCTGCTGGACTCCAGCTGGTGGCCCCTGACCGAGTTCACCCTCAACCTGGCTCTGGCTGTGCTCTACATGGCTGCAGGTCAGACACACACACACACACACACACACACACACACACACACACACACACACACACACACACACACACACACACACACACACACACACAACAGCATAATACGGAACAACACGACACAACACACACAGCAACATGACCAGTGTTAGGGAGAATACTTGGAAATGGTATTTAGTTACAGAATACTGAATACCTGCTTTAAATTGTATTTTGTAATGTATTCCGTTACATTGGTTAATCTTGGTACTGAATACTAGAATACGTACGCTTAAAAAAAGTTCAAGTGTACGAAACCTGTTATTTATTTGTAGCTATTCCTGCAGGAAATAAAAGGCACTGTAGTGCTAAACATGTATTGATAGGCAAAAATAAAACCCTTAAACTTTAATTATTTTCTTAAATTTATTAAAGTATCAACAGATTTAAATTCTGTTTTCTGTAATAAAGTGACAGCATGCTTGAAAATTGCACCAGCTGTCTAATCATTTTCCAAAATGGTGCATTCTCTACCAGGGAAAAAGGTTGTCCATCGGCTATGATGTACTAACCTGGCAAAAGCCATCTTCACATGAGCAGCAACGAATTGCTTCACGTCGATCTGGGATTTCACTCGGCAAATCCGTTCGGGGAAGGAGGGACTTGCTGTAGAACTCTTTGCGTTCATTGGATGCAAGGACACAGTGCGCCCGCCTAACCATGTTTAGTTTCAGCCAATCACTGCAAAGAAAAAACCTCTTGCTGATCGTTTTTCTAAGATGCAACAGAGGATTCATCCAAAACAGATTTAATCGCTGTCGGGACATCCATTGTTTTCGCTAGCCGTGCTAATAGTATTAGCAGTCCGTCACTTCCTGCTTCCGTCAAAGCTTGATGTCCCGCCCTAAACGACGCGTGATTGGTCCGACCGAAAAAAATCTGATCCCGAGCAGTACAAGATGGATTCTCGTGATGTGTGAGAACAAATACCGCAAGAATTCAGCTTGCTGGCAAGGTTAATGATGTACTCGAACAACAAATCATCAAGTCGTTTTTGAGTATGTGTGCAGGTGCCCAAAACTGTGTGCTTGAAATGGAGTCATCTGATGATGTGTTTGGAATTCGCAGTACTGCATTGGAATGCTTCCTCTGAAACAACAAACACAGAAACCCAGTTTTAATGATTAAAATAATACAAACAAGCTCTAATTTTTTGATGACAGACATGGATACATCATGAAAAATACAGAAGATTTCAAAATGACACGATTTGTATCTCTTATCAATTACTTAAATTGTATGCATTTGTAAAACACACACAATATTTCATATTTAAGTCATCTCATATTTTGAGGAAACCAAGCATATATCTTTTATTGTTATTTATTTGCTTCAGGGATTAGAGAGCCACTGGGGGAAAAAATAAAAATATGAAGGTTTTTCTGAGAAAAAAAAAAAGTCAGAATTCTGACTTAAAAGTCAGAGCCTCCAGAAAGTAAAAAAAAAAAAAAAAAAAAAATGTAGGACCTTCATTTTTTTCAGTGGTCCTAATCCTCTTCTGTAAAACACTGACGCTTCCCAATTACAACAATTTTTTTGTCAGCATTAATATCTCTTTATTGACATCCATTTGATCAAAGATGAATGATGAGTCGATCAGACTTTCGTGCTACCAGCTTCCACTCAAATGGCACATTCTCTCTGCTGTGTTTTGCCTGTAAATGATACGGTCACAACAATAAAACCAATTTTTGCACAGTAACAGTATTGTGAACTGACGTCCATTGCACATCAAAAGAAAAGTGTTTTTAACGCACATTTACCAAAGAACCCTCACAACAAGCATAGCTAACGGTAGCGTATCCATGTATCCAACGTTAGCTAACATTAAAACTCACAGCAACAACAACAACATGGCACTGTCAAATCATCCACTAAAAGCAAAGCTAAATGGAAAAATCACAGTAGGGAAAAATACTTACTTTAAGGTGCTTCTGCAGGTTAGAGGTAGAGTCTTTGGATGCTGACAGTAGTTTGGTTGTTGGCAAACAGATTGCACTGCGCCGTGAAATGTCGCTGACCCGTCTCCTTTTTCAGAGTAAAAAAATGCTTAAATTTCCACAGCGTGAATGCACTTTTTCCTTCATTGCTGGAAGGTTGATTCCGTTGTGGTCGTGGCTCCGAGCAGCACGGCTCCTCCTCTGAATCCATACTCGACCACACGTGTGAATGCTGAGCAGGAGTGAGATGCATGTTACTGAAGTATGGGATAGCCAGCGCAACACACCATTTATTTATATTTTGGTGATACTAAAAAAAAAAAAAAAAGAAAAGAAACGTGAAAAAGACGTGAGTATTCCAATGGCATGATGAAGGCAACTGTATTCTAAATACCACATTTAAAAACAGTAACTGTACCTCAATACAGTTACTAATTATTAGTATTCTAAATACGTAACGGCAGTACATGAATTCCGTTACTCCCCAACACTGAACACGACACAACAACACAACACGACTCCAGCTGGTGGCCCCTGACAACCTGGCTCTGGCTGTGCTCTGCAAGGCTGCAGGTCAGACACACACACACACACACACAACACTACACACAACAGCACTACACAACACACACACACACAACACAACAGCACTGTACAACACAACACACACAACAGCACAACCTGACACAACACACACACAACAGCACTACACAACACACAAGACAACACAACACACAACAGAAAACCCTCAAACTAAACACAGCGACCTTTGAAAAAACAAGGCCACTGATGAAGCACCAGGAAAGACAAAAACTTTTTAAAAAGTTGAAAAAGACACAATATACAAAAACACACAAATTATTTTTTTAAAAGAAACCAACACAAGTTAAAATAATCCCAAAAATATGAAAAATGATGCGAAAAAGACATGAAATGACCTGAAAGACAAACACAAAGCCCAAGAGGGACCAGAGGAGACACAGCGACCGCACGGAAAGAGATTTCATAACTTCAAAAACGAGGAAACAACGAGAGGCGTCCTGACAGCCGCGGGAAACACGACCACAGCTCGCTGCTTGCTTCTAAAACATTTGCAAAAGCGTTTTGTTTACAGCGTGTAGAATTCTGAGGAAGATCATTGAGAAAGTGAAGTGGTGTGAATAGTTTCTGAGCAGCCAAATGATCAGAACAAGACAAAGAGTGGGAATACACACAAGATGAACACATGAAGACCAGATGCCAGTCCGTCACTCCGTCACTAAGGACATCCTTCTAGAAAATCTGACAGCGGAAACCACTGCAGAGTTCCTCCGTGAAGGAGTGTGTTTCTCTGTGTGTGTGTCCTCCAGGTATCGTGTACGTGCGGGACACGACCCGTGGTGGCCTGTGCTCGTACCCGGTCTTCAACAACGGGATCAACGGTGCGTTCTGCCGGACGGAGGCGGGCCAGACGGCCGCCATCATCTTCCTGTTTGTCACCATGGTGGTGTACCTGATCGGCGCCGCCGTGTGCCTCAAGCTGTGGAGGCACGAGGCGGCCCGCCGCTACCGCGAGCGCTACGGACAGGAGGTATGGAGCCCCACGCCGCAGGAGAGGGCGGAGCCTCAAAGCACCCGTTGGGTCACCTGGGGGGTTCTGCACAAAACCAGGATCAGGGATTAAGCTGGCAAACTGTGGTGATCCTGGACAAAGTTAGCCTCAAGTCGGTTGCACAAAAGCTGGCTAAGTTCATCCCGGACCAGTCACCACGGTGATTTACTCTCTGCAGCTCGCTGCTCCACAGCAGGCTAACTACCAGGATCAGATTAATCCTGCCCTGCTCTGCTGTCAGCAGTGTGAGAAGTGGGCGTGGCTTACAGCATTTCCTTGATTTTTACACACATTACATCATTTAATCATCTTGCAGCCAAACCTTCCAGCTGTAGTCGCTGCATCTGCAGGGTCTGGTTGACTTCAGTATTATTTTGTTGCTCAGATTATATGAAGAACAAAATAACTTCCAACACAGACATTTCAGAATCCTTTCTTCATTAATACAAGTCCTGCAATAAGTAACAACAATAAGTAGGCTGGCTCGGCCCCCCCTTTGAGACATCAGGCCCACAGAAAACATGATTTATGAAATTTTGGGGGGCTAAATATGGACAAAATGCTTTTTCCCCCGTGTTTTTACTTTATTGTATTATTATTATTATTATTTTTTGTATGATCATAATCATGGATCACAGCAGAATGAGGCCGTTGTCAGTGTCTGATCTGAGCGTCACTGTTTCACTTTAAAGCTGCCGCCTGCATGCAGTACCTGTCCTCACCATTGAAGCGTGGGGGCGCTATGCCTTAAACGTCACTTAAAGCAGACGTACAGGCTGGAATAATGGATGTGTTTTGTGTAAGGTCCTCGCTCTGGGCCCCCCCTTTTTAAGTGAGCCCCCCCTGCAGCTGCGGTACAGTCCACACTGCTGCTCGTCCCGGTGAAGGAAGACGCTCGTCCTTGTTCCATTTTCAATCTGTGGTTCTGTGATCGATGTCGTGGTCTTCTGAAGAACGCCGTGAACGCCACTGATCCTGATGCTCCCACCGGGCTGGAGTAAGCCGCGTCTTTTCATCCAGGCTCGGCAAACGTGCAACCGATTAATCCGAGAAAACACCGACTAGGCTGACTCAAGCCGCGCATTTTCATTTATCCTGGATGGATTCATCCCACTTTTGTGCAACACCCTCCTGGTTAGTTTGCCAGGCAGCGTGAGCAGCTCCCGACTCGCTCCTCAGTCCCTCACATTCCCTCTGAAAGTCTTCCTGAACGCCTAGCAGGGTGCAAAACCAATATAAGGAAAGAGAGATGCTGCAGGGAATCATGGATAAACGTCCAGTCCTGGCTGTGCTCTGTGCCCGGGGCAGCAGCGCCCGCCGGCGGCTGCGACACCAGCCTCGTGCGCCTTCGCCACCGATGCAGTGGCGGTACCACACCCCTAAACTGTCCACACACACAACGAGCCAAAGCATTCTGTGCCAAACGTTTGTTCAGAAATGTTAAATTTAAATGTGGATAAAGTGTCCTGGCTGGAAACGCCTGACTGAAATGTGTGAGGATTCGTGGAATGACATCCTGTGATTGCCTTCAGAATTTCAATTTGCAACAGATATAAATAACGGCAAGATGATATCCTTAATAACATCTATAACGTCTACATATCACCATATATTTATGGTAAATACACAGCAGAAGTCTCACCAAATCTCTCTCCATGGTCTTGTATTTTCGTCCGACCTTTGGAAAGTTTAATAAAATATTTAAAACAACAACCAAGTAAACATACCTCCATACAGAACCTTTTGGAAGACCTAAAATTCTGTAACTAGAACAAAACATGCAAAAAAGACAGTGAGAAGTGAGAGTGCAGCGTCCACAGAGCTTTATATCACCCGTCTTTAGTGTCCAGATGGACGTGGGTCCGACCGTACTCAGCATGTACTCTGACACTCTGCTTTTGGTAAATTTTAGTAAAATGTAGTAAATCCTGGCTTGGTCCTGAACAGAGCAGCAAGCCTCACACCACACTGGAGAACACACTGGGTTCCATCTCGAGGAACACCGGCAGGGTGGAACTGCACACTTCAGGCCGTCTCGGTGAAACGGCTCCGTATTTTACCATAAGCCTCTATCTGTCCGTTTATGGGAGGACGTCTCCGTCGTTCTGGTGGAGTTCTGGAGCCTGAGCCCCGCCCCGCTCCAGGGCCCTGCTGGGCCTGCAGGCGGAGCGGCGGTCCTGGGGCCTGAACGAAGGAAGCGGTCTTGGAGCAGAGCAGATCCGTCGGCCGCGGCTCCCGGTTCATCTCCAACAGCAGTCCAGCCAATCAACAGGGTTCATTCTTCTGCAGTGAACATGTTTCATGAAACGTGTTTCTTCCAGTTTCTCTTCAGGCCTTTGTAATGAGTAGCCCAGGTTCTTCACGGTTTCACTAAATTAAACAGGATCAGTGGACAGGAAGCGGTCGGCGGCTCCACATGTACTAACAGGATGTTCTCCGTGTGCAGATGCAGCCGTCTGAGATGGTTCCTGTGAGGACGTTGGTGAGTTTTTCTTCGTTTTGCTCAAGTTTGTTTTTTAAAATTTTAACAATAAGTATACAAAGTGGTGTCTCAAAGACAACGTAGGAACATATTATCTTTATCACACATAGGAACCAAACCGACAATAAATACATCAAAGATATGTAAATATGATAAAAGATTGGGGGGAAAACAGCCACTCCCACTCAACACACGGTCTGATTGGGTAAAATGTAAAATGCACAGATCGTTAAGAAAAAATAGAAAAAGAAATTCTCTCCTTCGCTGCTACATGTACGCCGGTCAGCACTGGACACACAGTCAGGGAAACTCAGTGACGGGAATCATTCTGGAACAGCAGAAGGCTTAACTTCCTCAACACGTTTGAATAAAAGCCTCCAGATTTTATTCAATTTGGCAAGAGAACCATTTAACGTACATCCTTCTCTATCTTAACGAAGTAGAGAATATCTTTGATCCATAAGGAGTGAGAGGGAGGGACAGGAGACTCCAGTGAAGTTGGACGCCTGGCGAACCAAGTAACTGAAGCCTCAAAGTCCGCCTCATGTTTTGGAAATAAGGTTGTAGGTAGGACTCCAGATACTGCCATCACTAAAGGGTTGCTTTAATCATGTCCTACAAGGAGGGGAGACTCCAAAATCCTGGAGACCAGCAGTAATTCCTAAACCTGGTCAGGATAATACTGTGTGGCTCATGCAGACCTATTCGCATCTATAATGGCAAAACACTTGGAAAACACAATCCTGGGTCTAACTGACCCGGATCAAACTGGTTTTCTAAAACCACAAAAACACAAGAAGGACTGTGTCAGGCGAGCACTACACCGTATTGACAATATGAGAAAAACCAGCAAAGAATCAGTAGTTATGAGGCTTGATGCAGAGGCTTTCCATTCAGTTCCGTGGGATTGTTGATCTCAAAAGGACTCAGGATGCCTGAAATCTTTAAATTGCTCACCAGCAGCCAGAATTCAAATAAATGGGAATCTGTCTGAATGTAAATGCAGATGTTGCCCCTTTGAAATGACCACTGTAGTCCATAGTCTCGTTTTTATTTTGAGCTCAATTTTTAAAAGGGTTTTTTTGTACAAATGTCAACAAGGAAAAAGTTCCCCTGTGAAAACACACAGTGCAGCAATCAGTATAATTTAGGATTAAGTTAGCAGTGAATCAAATGAGGATAAAAGGAAACTTACACGTCTGAGCCACGATCACTTTTGTGCAGCCACAGCCTGGTTACTGCGCCACACGCCAGCTCGCCATGAACCGGCTGTGGGCCTACCCTACACAAGACCACACCCCGCGCCTGGCGTGGACCGGGCGCTCACGTGACCCGGATTTCCGGAGTTGTATTGAAATAAAACTGACTATTGAGAATGCAGTTATAATAGTATAAATTCCCAAAAAAAACATATTGTTATACACAGTGAACCAATAATACAAGATAAAGTGCAACAGTGCTGTACAAATATGCATCTGCAAAACCCGGTTTCAACACAGACAGATATGCGCCCTCAGCCCGGCTCTCTGCCCTGTTCATCGATCGAGGCGATCAGAGAGGACGGTGATAGAATGGAGAGACTCAGCAAATGCAGATGATATTCCTATGACACTTAACCATCCTGAGAAAGTTTACTGAAAGTACTGTCCCTGTTAATGAAAGTTGGTTCATGTTCTGGCGATAAACCTGCCTCAAACACAGACCCTTACTTTCAACTACATACCTGGGGAGATGATCTCCAGGAAGTGTCTTTTTAAGTGGGAAAACAACATGATTAAATATTTAGGAGTTCAGATACCGAAGGACTTGACTTCCACTTATGATAACACTTACCCCGTTACTGCAGACATGAAAACAACTACTCCCAATGAATATGTAGTATAGCAGTAAAGACGAACGTCCTGCCTTTCAGTCACTGCCGGTGGAAATACCTCCCGAGCAGTTTAATGAAAGGAATAGAATGATGTCATCCGTTATTTGGGAGACAGAAAAAACAAGAGTGAGATTTCAGACCTCACAACTTCCAAGGCACAAAGGTGGGCTGGCTCTGCCTGCCTAGAAAACCATTACAGAGCAGCACAATACGCTACCCCGTCTGCTGGCGTGACGCCACACATGAGGCCAAATGGAAAACCAGAGAACAAGACCTAATAAACACGCTTCTGTCCTCATTAGTAGGAGACGTAAAGCTCATGTTTGGAAAAAACTCCCTCCCTCCAGTCCATTGAACATCTGGAAAAAAGTACTCAAAGACAAAGAATTTGAACAAAATGCACCAATAGTACACTGGATAGTCCACGGTAAACTAGACAACAGATTTAAATACTGGAGACACTCAGCAATTACTGCATTTTCAACAATAACAAACAATAGACTCGCTTTCCAAACAATCAAGAGCAACTTTAACCGAGATTCATGATTTCTTCAGATAGCTTCAACTGAGACATTACTATGACAACAACATTTCTCAGCAGACAGAGGATTACATCTGATTAAAATATTCATGGAGGTACAAGAAGGTAGCTCCATCAGAAAGTTGATCTCCAAAATATCCACATCCTTGCAGACAGAGGCGACTCCACAGCATATGTTAAAGATGGATGGGAAAGAGAAACTGGAGTACAGATACCTGCAGAGGACTGGCTCCACGTCCACTCAGAGCTCGGGCCTTTAGAGGGAGTTCGCTTGGAAAAACATCCCCAGATTTTTTATCACCCCGAAAACCAAAAGGTCCCGGACGAGCAGGCCGGAGCTTGGTCTCTGTTGGAGGATGTGTGGTGATTCGGCTGCGGGACATTTCCACAGCTTTTGGGAGTGTCCTACGTTTTTACCATTTTGGGAAATTGTTTTAAAGGAAATTAGATCAATTTTAGGTTCAGACATAGACTCCTCTGTCAGTTTTTTGGATTTAAGGAATTTACCAACAACCATGAAGAAAAGAGAGATACTTCATACAGATTCTGTTGGTTCAGTGTGAGACGGCAGTAAGAAAATGGCTCGGTATTCATGTTGAATCTGTAACGACCCTGTCTGCTCCTCACGTTGTTACGTTTGTTTCATGAGAAAAAAAACTTCTAAAATAAAGATAAAGTATAAAAACAGAAAAGAATCTGCAGCACAGGAAGCTGGGTGGAGCTGTTGAGTTCTTCTGAAGCGTGCTGGAGCTTCAGGGCTTCCTGTCTGCAGATGGCTCCAGCTGCTGCTCCCAGAGCGCCGGAGCAGGAGCGAGGCTCCTCGGTCGTCCCCATCCGCTCCGTCCCCGACGCCGCTCCCGCCAAGGTGCTGCAGGGGGTCATCCCGTCGGGTCACATCCCCAAACCGGTCATCGTACCCGACTACATGGCGTGAGTGATCAGATCCAGCGACTCTTTAGTGAGAAATCAATTCCTCTCACCTCTCATTGCACCACACAAAATGAAATCCTGAAGTATCTGATAGAATTCTGTCTTTGAACGGATACTTCCTGTTCATAAATCACTTTTGATCTGAAAAATTGTATGTTCATGCTTATTTTGTCTGACCAACATCTGCAGACGCGCATGTCTGCATACTTACATTCATTCATTCATTCTTACATGGGTGAACAGACGCAAAGCCAACAGTCCAATACACACACACACACACACACACACACACACACACACACACACACACACACGCATGCTTACAGAAGTTCAGTGTCCGTCATGTTCCGCTGCTGAAGTCCTGTTCAGCCCGACACGCTCCTGCCGGAATGAACGCTGACTCTGTTCCTTGCAGTAAATACCCGACGATCCGCTCTGACGAGGAGCGAGACCAGTACCGAGCCGTGTTCAACGACCAGTACGCCGAGTACAAGGAGCTGCACGCCGACGTGCAGGCCACGCTGAAGAGGTTTGAGGAGATGGACGCCATGATGCGCGGCCTGCCCCGGCACCCGGCCACGCAGCTGGTGAGCCGCTCACTTCCTGGTCCTGACGCTTCCTGTGTGCGCCGGCGTTTCCCCTCCGCCCTCCGCATTCCTCAGTGGCTCCGCTCAGACTGCTGTTGGGTTTCTGTGTTAAACCGCTGACTTGAATGTGGCTTGGCTGTCTTTCTGCAGGAGGCTGATCGCATCAGCAGGATCCTGCAGGACTACCAGAGGAAGAAAAACGTGAGATTTTTTTCCCCTCTTGTCGTTTTTGTGTCATAAAGAATAACAGCTCTCACCGGCTGACAGATCTTCATTGATCAAATATGAGCACCTGCTGCCCCGTGTATCCATCATCTTCAATGACTCTCTGGGAAGAAAAAAGTCACTTTAAATACGTCAGCATTGTCAATACACTTTAATCAAGTGTTCTTAGAAATATTAGAGACACATTTACCGTGTTTTTTGGGCCATAAGGCGCACCGGGTAGTAATAATGTAACGTCCAGCGGTCCGATTGGACGGATGGCGAGTTGGACGTCATATCGCTGGTTTATTAAGCTTACTGTGGCTGTAACCACACCAACACTACAGCAAAACAACAGTCTAACCTGAAGAAAGAACAGCTGAGAGGCTGTGCGCTCTCTGCTTTTCTGACACACACACACACACACACACACACACACACACACACACACACACACACACACACACACACACAAACTTCCTGGCCCCGCCCCTGCTCCCTCCCAGCCACTCACACCCCGGCGGTCCGTTCAGGTAACTTGAAAACCTGGGAACTCACAGAGCACATTACCTGTAAGACGTAACACCTACAGCATAAAAACTCAAGCCATTATTATTGATGTATCCTGACGGGGTAAAGAAAGAATTCCCACTGAAATAGCTACACTGTGGATGACAGCAGGAGCCGCTGAAAACCACTCTCAAGGTGGAACATTTTGGAAATACTGGCACAAGGCTCCGTGTGGCACAAGGCGGCGTGAGGCCCCGTGTGGCACAAGGCGGCGTGAGGCCCCGTGTGGCGCGCTCCATGCACAGCTGTGGTTTTGCCGCCGCTCCGCAGTACGTCCTGCAACTCAGGGGAAAAAAAGTGAATGTTTTTCAGACACAACAGTTGCCATGACTGAGCGTTTTCTACCTTTTTTTATATTGAAGGACCAAAAAGTCATCCACTTCTCTCCAAAAGAGAGGGAGTTTCATCCGTTTCATCAAACATCATAAATCCAGTTGGTGGATTTAAATAGTTTCCGTATCTTTGTCCCCACAAACCAAGACCTGAAGGTTTAGTTGCCTTCAGTTTTTATTTGTGTTCAGATTGATCAGATCAGTCTGTTTGCTTTTTCTGAGGTTTTGTGTTGAGGGAAATAATGTGGGCTTGAGAGAGGCCTTGCTCTTTACCCTGGAGCCACCAGAGGACCTGAAGAACCGGGGACCAGCAGAGCCCGGGTCCTGGGTCTGGCTGTGATCTTCTTCCAGACAGTGTTTCTGGCTCCTGTAGCTCCAGGTTTTATTCTTCCAAAGAGCTCGTCCTTATTTACCTCCACTTCAGATGTGAGTGGATCAATTTCCAGCTCAGAAAAGTTTGTTTTCTCGCCAAGGTTTCTCCTCTGTGTTTGACCTCGGTGGGCGGGGCTTCTGAACCATGAATATTTAATTGCAAGGCATGTAAATGATGATTGATTTCTGCCGCTGTATTTATCAAGACCCAATCACTTGTACGCTGACATCAGTCAGGTCTGAAAGCTTCATAAGTTTCATGAACCCACAGGGGTCTGTTTATGCCGTACGATGAATCCTGCGCTCATTTCTACGCTATGCTGATAAATGAGGCTCAGTGTGGTTGATGGTGTTGCAGGATCCAACTTTCCTGGAGAAGAAGGAGCGCTGCGAGTACCTGAAGAGCAAACTGTCACACATCAAGCAGAAGATCCAGGAGTACGATAAAGTCATGGAGTGGAACGACGGCTACAGCTGAGCCAGGAGACAAACTACAAGAACGCTGCTACTACGGGAACAGCGAGCAGAGAAACCTACAGGAGGCAGTTCAGTCAGAAAAACGCCTCCCTGCTGGTCTTTATGTACGTCCAGAAGAATCTCGGAGGACTTAGAAAGCGCTTTATTCTAAATGGGATGATTCAACACCTCAGTCTGAAAACACTAAACATCAGCAATCACTCCTTTCAGGTTGACGAATATTTAAAACTCGCTAGTTGTGACATCTCTGGTCATTTTAAGTGTAAAACCAGTGATACAGCCAATGTGTGACAATTCTTTAACAGCTAAACTTAAAATGCAAAGGAACAACCTAAAAGCCACTGGTATTTGTTAGTTTCACGGGTATGGAGTGGAAGTGCCCGTCTCCACCTTTACAGATGTTTTAAATTTAAAAAAAAAAAAAGCTTGTTATTTGTTTGAATATAGCACCAGTTTCCAAAATTAAGTTTGATTAAAGTGCAGATTGGAATATTTTCATTGAAACATCATCAGATTGTCAAATAAATGGCCTTACTAGTGAGCCACAGTGCTGTAATACCACTTTGTACCATTAGGTGGTGCATTGAGACCTCACCGGTGAGATCTCAGCATGGAGTTCAGTGGAACTTTAAACACCCTGTTCCAGGAGGAATCACTCCTTCCACCCGTTTTCTGGCCCGCTCCTTCCTTTTCAGGGTCGCTCGGCCCGGAGAAATGTTCCAGCTAAAACAGAAAATCAATGGAAAGGAAAAGTCACACATTTTGCCTCCACTGCTCAGTCTGAGTTTGATCCATTTCTTTTTTTTTTCTTAAAACACCTTTCCACTGCTTTATCCTCACTTGTGCTCAAATTCATGATATTACTTCATAACGACCAATAGTTTATTGATTTGGACCAATTTAACCAGTAAAATCAGCTTTGTGGTAACGTTACACTTCATATATTACTTCTGGAGCATTAAAGAAATCCTTTTATTAGTATAATTTGTGCCACCACTAATGTAACAACACATGGATCAAACTACACTTCATGGAAAAAGAACTTTTTCCGCAGTTTGCCGATCAAAAGAAGGCATAGTGGAAGTTTTAGTCATCCGGTTCATTGCAGAGTGTGTAACTCTATTGCCAGGTTGTTACAAAAACCCCCAACACACAAACACTGAAATATGATGAATTTCTGTTATCCATAAAATCCACTGCTGTTGTCTTAACTACTACGACTAACAGAGGGCCTCAAATCCTCCCAAGCCTTACATCCAGGATCCTGTAGGTTACCTGGTTTTATGTATTTATTACCTGAAATATGGTAGATTAGTGAATTTTAAATGTGCTTTTTGGAGGATTAAAAAAAAGCCAAACAAATCCAATGTCATAGTTCAATATTTGAAGAGACTGAACATTTGAAAGCGATACTGGATTGTTAGAAAATGTCTAAATATGCAAACTTAAAAGAATGTGTACTGTGATTTTAGCTGAGACTCACCACTTAAATGGAGAACTGACAACATTAATGTGAATTTTTGAAGTACAAATCACTGGGAGAAAAATCTGCCATTTCAACGAGGCGTCTGCAGCCTGGGAAACTGCATCAGAGTCCTGTAACAGATTTATAACCTGTATTTTTAGCT
Source organism: Salarias fasciatus (assembly GCF_902148845.1). Taxonomy (NCBI): domain Eukaryota; kingdom Metazoa; phylum Chordata; class Actinopteri; order Blenniiformes; family Blenniidae; genus Salarias; species Salarias fasciatus. The sequence goes on from NW_021941229.1 coordinate 394,748, forward strand.
CTTTGTTCTACCATTTCAAAGAATAACAATTTTGTACTTTATAGACATTAGAATATTTCAAAGTGCCTGAAAAATGAACGTTTGTTTCCTTTTTTAACCCTGAACATGTCTGACGATGGAAGTTTGGTTGGTTGTAAATATTTTGCTGTGAATGCCCTTTTTCTTAATAATTTAAGTGATAAAGTGGTGCTTTCTGTGTGAGAATATACTTCTGTGGTCAATGTCCTCATTATTCAGCAAAAGAAAAGTCTTCATTTTATTTAAATTCACTTGGCTGGAAAAAAATGAAAGCTTGGATTTGTGATAAAACCAAGAAATGTTTATGAATGTTTGTTTCTAAAGACATTTTACTGGTTGAAAATTGTTTTACATTTATGGCTTGTGACATTCCTTGTGATACATTTCTTTTTTAAATTATATTTTCTGTAAAATTAAATAAATATTTAATTTCATCATTATTTTACTGATACATTAAGTCGCTTATTGCTCTGTGATTATTAAAAGTGAAGTTTCAATGGTTATTGCCACATAGCTCATGAATTTATATTTCTGCCATGGCTCTCTATGGGTTGCCACACACACCAACAACCTCTACAAGCAGTATTCTAATCTACTGTAATTAAGTTGTATCTAATTTTCTCCTCTTGAGGCATCCAACATGAATTTCTCATTTCTAACACTTTATTTACAATGATTATTTATTCTCCCTGTTTTGGATGTGTAACTATTACTGTTGTAACAAGGTTCTAACCTGAACTGGAGCGCCTGAACCTCAACACAGCCTGCAGACAATACGTCCTCACGGAGACAATCCAACGCTGTCTGAATTCTGCTTCACAATGAGAGGAAAGGCCGGCAGGAAAATTTACAGTTCTGTATGTAGTCATTTCTAGTTTGAACATAAAAAAATATTCTTTTGAAATCCATTACTGATCCATCTTTGTTTATTTTTGCTGATCAGCTTAATTTTAGATTTATTTAAATTTGTTTTGATTGTTGAGATGAATCAAATTTTTCTGACAGTTTCATTTGACTTGTTTTCAATACCTTGATTTAATTCAAGTTGATTTTACTTCTTTGGAGATGAAGTGAATTTAGTTCCTCATGCTTTTTTTTAGTTTCTTATATTTTAATATTTTTTCTACTGCTTTGAGGCATCCACACATCTATATACAGGTATCCATTTGTGATGCTTTCATTTTATTAATCTGGTGTCAGTAGATTGATTTCATTTTAATCTATTTTTTTCCTCTGCGTCGGGGCTCTGAGAATATTTTTTAGTTTTTATTCATTAATTTTTTTAATTTTATTTTTTTATTTATATTTATTTTATTTATTTTTTTCGCTTGGGAGATTAATTGAATTTATTAATTATCACACTTTCATTTTTGTTTGTTTACAATACATTTGTTGTACTTTTCAAGCTTAAAAAACACTTGGACCCGCCCACCGAGGTAACCTGACACCTGGCAGAAGAAGGTGCGCCAGGGGGCGGGGCCTCGCGGGTGTGGTTCCTGGTTTTGTGCTCGGCTTCAGTTTCAGGTGAGAGAGCTCCAGGTGAGTCAGAGTTTATGTGTTTCTGGGTTTGTGGCGTCTCTCTTACGTTTTGAACCTCTTTAAACGTAAAGATCCGACCTCCAGCTGCTCAGCGCTTCCTCATACAACCACTTTTCACCTTAAAAGAGCAGAAATTATTGCAGTGAAAGATGCATGTTTTGCCGTTTGTCTAAATTTCCACATAAAATGGCTTCTTAAATATCTGTTAAGCTGTAAATGTTCAGTTCCTGCATAAGTAATTTGTTTTGTATTTAATTTAAATGATTTTAAATGATGAAAACACCAATATGTTTCTCTTTCTGTCCCTCGAATGTCACATTCTGCTTCTTTTTTAAGAATTTCACAATTCATGCTTGAGGAAATCATATTGTCTTCGATTATGACATTGTGTGTGTGTGTGTGTGTTTTCTTTTTTTAGATTATTATTCCGGATTAGTTCCCAGAGGATTGCTGGTGATGTCTTCCAGGCCGAATGGGAGTCCTCCTCCCTACGAGTCCGATGGATAGTGAGTCTTCTTCACTTGCTCTCACCTCACAGTGGAAGTACAGGTGTTTCCTCATTCATTCGTGAAAATGGGACAAAAACACTGAAAAGCCACAAAATAGCCCAGTAGATCAGTAATGTAAGACTGTCTTTAATCTGGTTTCACTTCACAAGGTGAAACTGCAGCTTGACAACAAGCAGATCCGTCAGGATAGAGCACTGTGCCATAAATACTGATTCAACTCTATTTTTTAATCCTGCTGCTTCATATTCTATTTTATTGCAAACATTTCAAAAAATTTTCGCTTTATTCAAAAAATACTCAGTCAGGATGGTAGAGCAATGTGCACACACTTACAAAGGTCACATCTTCCTGAAACATTTAAAACAAAGTTAATGAGAGGTACTTTGAGCTTTTCTTTACTGAAATGAAAGTTCAGGTACTAGAACGCGAAAACCTGATGAGAGCAAAGATTTAAAGCCTTTAAAGGAAGCAGTTTGTCAGAATGAAGTCATATTAAACGTACTGACACTATGTGTACAGTTCATCACTGGATAAAATGTTTTCTTAGTACATTACAACTTTTGGTGTGTGTGAAAGTGGGCAGAAATGGATTTTTGGTAAGAGAAAGTACATCAATGAATATATTTGGAATTTTGTTTTTGTCCATTTATAGCAAAGTGTCTTAAAGCCTTGAGAGTTTCACTCCTGTTTGGAGACAGACTTGGTGGCTGCAGGTGTTGTGTTCACTCCTCTGAAGCCGGTTTGCTGTGTGCAGTGTCCCTCCCCAGCCGGCCTACTCTTACTACCCAGACGATGAGTTCCAGCACTTCTACCGCTGGACGTCTCCGCCCGGCATCCTCAAGATCATGGCCATCATCGTCATCGTGCTGTGTGTGGCCATCTTTGCCTGCGTTGCCTCCACGCTGGCGTGGGACAGTCAGGGCGCCCTCTCCGGCTTTGGGGGCGTAGGCGGCTACCCGGGGGGCACCTACGGGGGGACCTATGGAGGAGCCTACGGCGGCGGAGGGTACGGCAGCTTTGGGGGCGCCGGATACGGGCCGGGAAACAGTTATGGTTACGGCTCGCTTGGAGGGAACTACACCGACCCCCGGAAAGGCAAAGGCTTCATGATCGCCATGGCGGCCATCGTCTTCATCTTCGCCCTGGTCGTCTTCATCGTCCTCGTGTCCCACCAGAGCATCTCTCAGAGCAGGAGGTTCTACCTGGCTGTGGTCGTCATCTGTGCCGTGCTGGCGCTGCTGATGCTGATCGCCTCCATTGTGTACCTGATGGCGGTGAATCCCACCGCCCAGTCCTCTGGCTCGGTGTACGGCAGCCAGATCACGGCCCTCTGCGCTCAGTTCCAGCAGCCCCAGGCCTCCGGCGTCTTCGTCAACCAATACCTGTACCACTACTGCGTGGTGGAGCCGCAGGAGGTCAGCGCTCGCCTTCCGCTTCCGCACCTCCTGCTTGTTTTCGCTCTGAAGAAGCTGTTTGTGTGAGTGTGTCGGTTCCTCTCTTCAGGCCATCGCCGTCGTGTTCGGCTTCCTGGTAACCGCAGCTCTGATCATCATGCTCGTCTTCGCCCTGAAGACCCGCCAGAAAATCGGAAACTACGGCAAGAGCAACATTCTGTGGAAAAAAGTGAAGGTTGTTGACGACTTGGCGCCACCCGACGATGTGGAAGCATGGGTGAGTGAAGTGTGATCGGGAACGCTGAGAGACGGGCAGTGATGGGTAAACAAGCTGAGAACAGTGACTTCCTTCTTCCATAGAAACAGTCCCAGCTGAGTTTCAGCATGACTTCTCTCTTTAAAGTTTAAGGTCAACATTCAAAGCTCTGTTACCAGTAAGTTCCCCATCAACGGTAAAATTACCTTTTGAAACTCGGTTTGTTTAAAAGATCCCCATAAAGGGTTAAATTGGTATTTGAAACTGTCGACTCGAAAACTACCAAATCCAGGAGAAAGTGGACTGGAACCAAGACCAGGAGAGTCTGGCCTGAGGGGACAGACTAGAAGAGAGACTGGACACATACTAGTGAAAATATGCTGAGTGAGAAAGGAAAGTGTCGGGTCTCCATAGGATCGATGCAGCACTGAAATCTAACAGGTCAAGACCAGAGACCTGGACCGGGACCAGCACAAGAGACCAGAGCACTAAGAGGGAACACATCCCTCCCACCCTGACCTCCTCCACAGGCTGTCTGAGCACTGAGCTCCTTTAAGGTTTCTTTATTTGATTTTAAATCTCTGAATGGTCTGTTCCCACCTCACCTCTCTCGGCTGCGTCACCCCTACACCCTGATCAGCTGATCAGCTGCTCCCCGGAGGTACCCAGGTCCAGGTGGAGGCTCAGAGGGGAATCTGGTCTGTGATGAGCTCTTAAACCTGGTCTGTGGTGTATGATGAGATCTCAAATCTGGTCTCTGGTGAGCTCTAGAACCTGGTCTTTGATGAGCTCAAGGATCTCGGTTCTAAGCTATGATGACCTCTAGGATCTGGTCTCCCATCTGTGATGATCTCAAAACCTGATCTCTGGTCTGTGATGAGCTCCAGGACCTGGTCACTGGTCTATGATACCCTCTAGGACCTGGTCGATGGTCTATGAAGACCTCTAAGACCTGGATTCTGGTTTATGATGAGCTCTATGATGAGGTCTGTGGCCCATGATGAGGTTTAGAGCCTGGTCGATGGCCTATGGTGAGCTCTAGTACCTGGTCTGTGGTCTATGATGAGGTCTAGAACCTGGTCTGTGGTCTATGATGAGGTCTTGAACCTGGTCTCTGGTCTGCGATGAACTCTGAAACCTGACTGGAAAGACTCTAACAGGTCATTGTTATATAAATGGTCACAGAGCTGACTCCAACAGCTTTCTCTAGGATGTTAGAAATAAAGTGAAGGTTGGATATCGGTCTGTAACTTGTTAGAACTCCTGGATCAAGGGGGGCTTTAGAGGAGAGGTTTGATAACAGAACCTTGCAGGCCTGTGGAACATAGCCTGCCACTAAAGATAAGTTGATCTGATCTAATATGGATGCACTGATCAGGGGGAAATGTCTTTGAACAGTCTGGTTGGGAGTGGATCCAATGTACCAGTTGTAGGTTTAGATGAAGAACTCAGAGTTCTATAGGATGAAGCTGGATCGTTGCAGGTCAGGCTCCTCTGGCAGATCTGAGGATGTGGTTGGTGGGTTTGGGACCACTTCAGGGAGAGTGCAGAGCTGCTGTTTACTGTGCAGATTCAAGCAGCCCAAAACAGGTGCGGCTTTGTTTTCTGCAGTAAAGTGAGTGTATCCAGCCTAGGTGGGGAAACCAGTTTGGTGGCAGTGGCTTGTTTATGAGTGGGGGAAGGGGAGGGTGTAGCGTTGAGCTTCCTTCATCTGTCACCTGTGAGTGCGGCACACCTTGAAACCAAGCATGCCATTTCAGGCAGAAGGACGAAACCCGGCAGATGAAACTGGGACGCAGCAGAATTTACATTGAGTGTGATTCATCATGGCTCTCTGGAGTTATTTTTAGATGCGTTTTGCAATGTCGGCTCATGAAGTAGCCGTGAGTAGGTGAGTCAGTCTGTTGCAGTTTTCATCACAACCGCTGACAGGAAGAACAGGTTGCGCCAGTACTCCCTACACACCTTTCACACAACGACAGAGACTTGGTACTGGGAACGCAGAGCGCTGATCCCTCTGGGAAGCCTCTGACAGCCTGCATGGAAAGTGCTGAGGCGGCGTGAACGCAGCACACACACAGCCTGTACGCAACAGGGTGTAGCTCACAAATGTTCCATACTGAACCAGGACGAGTCTGAGCAGGACCGTCATTCCACAGCAAGCACACACACACACACACAAACACACACACACACGCACAGTCTGTCTATTCAAAGAATACACCTGTCAAATCTCCATGTTGTTTCCACCCACAAAAAAGTACCAGGACACATTAGATAAACAAAAAGTTTAACAGTTCAAAATTTCAAAGATTTGGAATCTCCTAGCTTAAAGTATGGGAGACTCTAAGAGGCAAAGTGCTCCAAGCTCCGAGCGTCCACGGCTCCGAGCGTCCACGGCTCCGAGCGTCCACGGCTCCGAGCGTCCACGGCTCAGAGGCTCAGAGGTTAAGGCCCCATTTACCCCAAGTTATCAAGTGAAAACTGAAAACTCTTGCAGTGTTTCAGGTGCTGTTTACATGACAACAGTGCTCAGAGACACTGAAAATGCAACTTTCTGGGGTGCATTGTCTTGTTCAAGGACATTTCAACATGTGGACACATGGGGAGATCAAACCTGCAACCTCCTAGTGAGAGATGACCTGCTGTACCCTGAGCCACAGCCCCACATCATAGTAAATACTTGTGCACATGCTCAGTCGATGGACAACAACAATGTTTGTTCAGCAGTGTGTCAATTCCTAAAAGCCATTATGTGTTACTGACTGCGAACCTTGTCTTGAAGGTGAACAACGTGTCGGCTCCGCCCGAGGAGGCGCCGGTCTCAGACTACACCGACAAGCTGAGAGGTTCCAGGGACCGCCTGGATGAAGAGAGCACCAACTATGACAAACCGCCGTACAGCGACGGCCCGGCGTGAGTCAGCAGCGCCCGCTGATCTGCATGTGCTTCAAACACAGCCCGAGTTCTGAACCCCGTTCTTTAAAGACTGATTTGAATCAGAGTTTGGGAGAATTTTCAGAGATAAATGCAAACAAAGTAGAAATAATCAGGTGTTGGAATGGAATTTTATCTTTGTAAGAAGTCGGAGGAAGATCCTCTATAACCTGGATGTCTCACTTTGTTCAGAAGTAAGACTTGATCATCTTTATTATATTAAAGCAGGAATTGAATGTTGAAAGCAGCCTGAGCTCATAGGGACGAGTCTCAGCCGGGAAAACAGCAGCAGCATCTGAAGAGAACCACTCTTCAGATTGTTCCCTCTGTGAGCGTTTGGAGGAACGAGGCCTGGAGGGCCCAGTGAGAACTCCTCTGTTTCCTGTCACATGAACTCAAAGGGATACGTCTGGTTGATGAAGGGCGACGTGTACGTCTGCGAGAAAATCCAGATGAGGTGGTGAGAATGCATGCTGTCACCAGCACTACAGATATCTGTGTCTTTTAGCGAGACCACATTGGTTTGTTTGCATTCAGGGAAAGAAGATCTACGTTAGCCAAATAGTAGCAGGCGTGTAGGATAATGGTCCTGCTGCCCAGTGCCTTCACCATCCTGGGAAAAATAGCCCTGCTCCTGCTCCCATGTTGATCCCATGTCAGCAAGAGTTACTGTAAATCTGTTGGCATCAGGTCAGTTAGACTGGAGAAAAGATGTATAAATGTGCTGAAAAGACCTTTCTAGATGTCAGTCTCTGCTGTTTTCCTCGTACGGCTGATCGGTTGGTACTGGCTCCTTCTGCCAGTTTCAGTCATGACTTTTGCTCTCAGTGGTGACTCGGGATGGTAGAGGCGGGCCTTCGAGATCAAACTGCTTAACGTCAGGAGGGAGGAACGAGCTCCACCATAAAAATCCCAACCTTTATTTCAGATCATTAAATAAATAAATGACACATAAAGAGACACCTGAAACCTAAAACAGCTCTTGAGTCAGTAGTGTGGCTTCTCTTCTTCTAGTTTGATTTAGTTTGTTTTAAATGGGGAGCGATGGCCATGATCATGGTAAAGCTGAGCCTTTCACCATTCTAGAAAAAACAAACCTGTACCGAGTGTTATTCTGTCTACACTGACATTACCACTGTGGTTATGGTTTATGGTGTGTTTGGCAATCTGACCAATATCGGGGAAAGAAACTCTGAAGTAAATCGATCAGTTTCAACAGGGCATGACTTCTACACCTTAGGGAAACAGTTGTTCCAGACTGAGCAATGCAAACCACAGCAGATCTGTTTCTAACCTTTGTTGGTCAACTGGTTGTTTCAAATTGGGAAATGATCTGATTGGTCAAGACTGAAGTATCAAACCCTGAGTTGCGGCCAGAGGCAGACGTGAGCAGGGTGTACCTTCCCCATGCCGGACAACAAGGAATCCTTTAATATCTGAGAATAATCACCACCATGAAGGAATACTTGGAATGACTTTATGACACACGGCCGACTGCCAACCTGTTTCTGGGTTTATGAATGTGAGAGCAGCTTTATGAGTCACAACTGAAACTATGTGGCATACGTTTGCCATGAGGTCTCTTCAACACAGTGTGGACACCACAGAGGAAGCAGGAAGTTTGTGCTCACCATCATTACTCGCTCTTCACCTTTCAGGACCATAGCCGAAGATCTGCCCTTACAGAACGGGGCTCCCTACGGCTCCGAGGCGGCCAGTTCAGGCGGCCGGCCCAAGAAGAGACGCCCCCGCCGGGCTCGCCGGGCCGACGGCCAGGAGTACGACACCGACTACAACTCTTCTGGAGACGAGCTGGACGACAATGAGTTTGAGAGGTAGGAAGGACTCCATGAGCTCAAAAGCCTGAGAACACCATCGTCCATGAGCGAACACCGTGAGGGGGTCTGGTGGTGTGTGGCTGTTTTAAGGGTCTTTTGTGAGGACACAGTGCAGTACTCTGCACCGATTCTGGTATTGGTATTTCATACTTTTGAGTGTTTTGGTAAGTCTGACCTTGATCTATTTCTGTCCTCAACGAGCGCCAGGTGAAGCAACCAACCAAACCACATCTCCCTCTGTCCGTTATAATCACCGTATCGGCCCGAATATAAGGCGACTCTGATTATAAGACGACCCCTATTTTTCAAATATCATTTTGTGAAAATAAAAAAATGTTGAAGACAATAAAGTTACTCATAAAACAACTTTTTATTGTACAATTATTCTAGGAAAACTCACAACACAGATAACATTTCATGTGATTTAAGATCAAGAAATATTACTACAGTATTAAAAAAAAACTATATTCTCTTTCTCAAAATCTGAGGCTGTGACTCAGAGAATAAGAAACAAATAAGAACTTCAAAGGTTCAATAACTGCATTAATGAGTAAATAACTTTAATAACCATCAAATTCAAGTTCTGTTCAGCTTCATGAGCATTAATAATTCAGTCTAACATGTCTTGGCCTCTTGGCAGTAGTTTGTTGACTCCGCTGTGTTGAGCCATCAGTTTAAAGTTGGCATCAAAACTTCTCCTCTGCTGTTTGCTCTCTGGTCCAGCGTTCAGCTTCGTTCCAGATGGTCACGTTCCTCCATTTTTCATCAGATCACTGTGACCACAGAGTCATGTGACTATGAGCTTCATTCTCTTCCTGGTCACCGGTACTTTGGCTCCATCTAGCGGCGCGGATGTGTAATGACAATCTAGTCCTCGATTATAGCACCACCCCATTTTGGAGAATACAGTTTCTGGAAAAAGAAATTGTCTCATATTCGGGCCGATACGGTACTTACAGTCAATAAATTAAATTTTGTGCCATCATGGAGAAACTTTCAATACTCGCTGAGAGGTTGGCAACACTGACTTCGTAAGCATGTATGCTTTTCAGTTCTGCAGTGCAGCAGTTGTTGAGGTGGTTGACGCCTCTCTCTGTCACAGCTGTAATGTTCCTGTCATTGCTGACGTTACTGGTCTGTAGCCTCTTCTCTCTCATGGTGAAACAGCCCCAACGTTGCAGTCATCAAACATTTGAGTTCCTTAAGGTGGAGACCACAAACGGCTAAAAGAGAAAGAGAGACGCTGCCATCTTGTGTTTTAAAGGTTATTTCCTCCTTAGATTCTGCTTGTTCTTTTTAACAAAATGTTTGTGGAGCATCTTGAGAGGAGCTATTCGCTGAATGATGGTCTGGTTTGATTGTGGTCCGCTTCACCAGCCTCACCATACATTTCATCTACAAAACATCCCTCTACATCCGACTCCAGTCTTCACTTGTTCTTCATGACTTGTTGAGTTGGTCCTAACCTGCAGGGTGGTGTCGTCCCTCAGTGAGTTTCGCCCAATAGCGAACGAAGCAGAGCGTAATGACTACAAGCGGGAGTTTGACCGAGACCACCAGGAGTACAAGGACCTGCAGGCTGAGCTGGACGCCATCAACAAGAACCTGTCCGACGTGGATCGGGAGCTGGACCGGCTGGAGGAGGGGAGCCCCGAGTACCTGGTGAGAGCGGCAGTCAGACAGACTCATGGATACCGGCCGATAATGTGGTGATGAGGAGCTCCCGCCTCAGAGTGGACTCTCAGCATCTGAACTTTGATGGAATTAGAAGCCAGAATTCTCAATTGTCATGTTTCTGGTGCTTGCTTAGAGTTTGGCTCTTGATTTTTGCTTTAAATCTGTTTTTGTTGTGTTTGCACAGGATGCTTTGGATGAATACCACAGGATAAGAGACATTAAAAAGGTAAGTGGTATTCTGGTTAGACGGCACAGAAAAGAGTGTGTCGGCAGAACGTCTGGAAACAGACCGGGAGAGGCTGCTGAACACGAACTGATCAGATCCTGGTTCTCCTCTGTTCCTGCAGTCTGCTGACTACCAGGTGAAGAAGCGCAGGAGTAAATACCTGAAAGCCAAACTGAACCACATCAAGAAGATGGTCAGCGATTACGACCGCAGAGCCTGAGTGGCCTCCGAGCCTCCGGCCCTCCTCCCTGCCAGGCCAGCTGGACTCATCGCCTCCAGCCTCCACCACAGCCTGCTCGCTCTGACTCCAGCAGCACAGAAAACAAACACCGTCTGGTTTATACCCGGGTTTGTTTTATGAGCATCGCTGGTCAGAGAAGCTGTATTTATTTTGACAGAACTACTAGAGTTCAGTGCAAATATAAATTCATACCTTATCCAACTTTTTAGATAGAGTTTTAGCTTTCAGCGACTTTTCAAGCTATTTTTTAAATGTGACTTTTAATGGATTTTCTTAATGTGTATATATTTGGGAAACAGTGGTGTGTGTGTGTGTGTGTGTGTGTGTGTGTGTGTGTGTGTGTGTGTGTGTGTGTGTGTGTGTGTGTGTGTGTGTGTGTGTGTGTGTGTGTGTGTGTGTGTGTGTGTGTGTGTGTGTTGTTGAATGAAAGAGCAGACGAATGCGTAGGAGTAATTGTGTTTAATGCATGATGATGAACTTTGAAAACAATCTGTGATTCTTTTTTATCATAATAAAAATGTTCTCTATCTTAGTGGCAGTTTATCCTGGAAAGTCTTTATGGAGAATGGACTACACTTACATAGCACTTTTCACACTGCATACCACGTTCCCCCAACCCACCCGTCCACCGAGAGCAGTTTTTATACACATTTTTGACTCTGTACACAAATAAGTTACCATTTTAACACAGCTGATTCTGGCCTGACACAACAACATTTCAAGTGTCAATGTTTTTTTATATATATATTTGTCAAAGTTTCTCGTTACACAGCAACATTTTGACGACTATTTGCACGGAGACAGTGGAGTCCCTGAAGATGACTGCTGCTTCACACGTTCGCCCTAAAATCAACACAAATGAAAAAGCTTCTTGGTTTAGTGTGGAATCGAAATAGCTGAAAACAGTACAGCTTCCACGTTGGTCCACTAGTCGGTGCTGTTTGTTTTAGCAATGAAAACACACACACACACACACACACACACACACACACACACACACACAGACAGGCTGCAGAGAACAATACACTCTAAACTTTAGCAGTGGAGAACACAGGCGTTCATATGGACAGAACACTAAGTTGACTGTCACCTGTAAAACTACCAAGTCCAGGAGAATCTGGACTGGAACCAGAACCAGGCCCAGGCCCAGATGAATGTGGACTGGGAGTCGTGACAGTCTGAAGGAAACGTTGCTCTTCACTGGGCCGTGGTGCACATACCCAGCAGCATTTCCCAAACGCTTTCTCATTTCCAGCATTGGAGCATTTTCAAGCTGTGTTTTCAGTGGCGCCAAGAACCGTTGTTGTGTCAACGGAACTCCAAAATTCAATGAGCATTTTCCGTTTTCACTTGAAAACATCGCTGTAAACGTTAACCTGTCAGGAATATTTTTCAACTGACCAGAGCATCTCTTAAAGTCTGTATCCACCTTCCTGATTTGTTTTAGGCCTGCTAGCTGTGTTATTCAGAGAAGCAGCTTCAAGTGTGAATTGACAGTAATCCTGCACTCAATGTACTTTTTCTAAATCGAATGATGAAATGCCAGTGTTTTATCACAAAAGTGTCTTCTCGTGATGAACTGACAGAACATAGTTGAGGTTTTTTTCTTCAGTTATTTCAGCACAGTTTTCCTGAAAGAGTTTTGAAACAGAAACATTCAGGATAACACAATCAACAGCTGACAAACAAAGCGAACAATCTGAAAGAAAGGACAGGGGGACCGCCCTCTCTAGGTGGAGGGAGGAGATCAATAGTGAGCTAAAAGAAATGTTTGAATTTACATCTAGCCGTAACAGTGCTTGTGAATCCTGAATGACGGGTATCAGCTGACACCTTCATAACACTTCCGGCCCACATGTGGTCAGATTTGCTATTAGAAGCTACAGGACAATACAGCTGGCTAACATAAGTAAATAAAGGTCACTATATTTGTTTTAATATCCACAGGTTGCTGCAGGAAAGGTGCCTTAAATCTGGACATGAATCTCATTTTTTGACTTCCTGTTTCCTCATCCTGATGACTTTCCTATCCAGAGGACTTTTCAGAAGTAAAGTCCATATTTAAGGCAGACTTTTCTGTTTTGTCCAGTGGCAGTACCAGAGTATTTTTACCTGGAGCCTTTCCCAACCAACCATCATTTTCAGTTAATGTACTTGCTTTTTGCTTCTTTTGATTGTTTTCATATCTGCATATCGGAGCCAAAGCAGAACCAGAAGAAAAATGCAGCTGGCTTTCTGCGAGCTACTGATGGGCAGGTGGACCTTCAGAAACATAATCCTTGCAGTGCCCTGTTTGCATTTCCTCTTTGGTGCGAGTCTGACAACAGGAACGCGCCACACCGACGTCACAGTGAGACTGATGAGCTCCTCTCCTCCTGGTCAGCTTCACGCTGTGCCTTTGAACTGTTCCGTCTGCATGGAGTGTCTCCGCAGCAGCCTCCTCCTGGTCTGGTCCGGGCCGCCTCTGGGCTGCCCAGGGGGGGCTGATGGGAGAAAACTACCTCCACTGCCTGAGCTGAGGCTGTAAGTGTGAGGGATGGGGGTGTTGTTCAGAGGAGGCAGAGATCGAGGCCTGGCCTGGGAACTGTGGTCCAACAGGAAGGCTCCAGATCCTCGGCGCTCGTACCCAAACAGGACCCTTCGGCTGGAGCCTGACAGCGACTCCCTGGAGCCCAGCGTGGTGGAGCAGCGTAGCGGCGCCAGCCTCTTGCCCTCGGTCTGGTCTCTGGCCAGCTGGGGGTCGGAGCTGTAGATGTCGGTGCCCAGCTTGCGCCTCTGGATGATGTGATGAAGACTTGATGAGGCCAAGCTGTGAAGATCTTTGCCACGAGACAGAGAGGAAGTGGAGGACAGCGAGTCCCCAGTGAGGGTCTCAGAGTGAAGGTTGGGGTGTGATGCAGAGTGGGAGGACAGGAGACCGGGCAGGGATATCTTTTGCTTGGCACAATCATTGTTTCCATCTTCTCCTTTATCGCTAACCAGCATATCTTCGTACCTCTTGAAGTCCTCCTCATCCACTTCTGGAACAGTGAAGGAAAGCTCTTCGGTCTGGTTGGGGTTTTTGCTCCTATCTGAAGCTGCGTGAAGCTGCTGGGTGAGCAGAGACGCCGGGATCTTCAGCCAAGGCTCGGAGTTCAGCCTCAGCAGCGGCTGCTGCGTCCCGTTGGCCGTCGGCTGGCCGAGGCCACGGAACCGCGACGGGGAACACGGATGGGAGCTGGCGCCACAGATTTGCGCCTCCTTGAATGAAAAGACAGGTTTTGGGGGGCAGAGGGAGGAGGAGCACGGCGGGGAGGAGATGAGCTGAACTTCAGACGGAGATGCCGGCGCTGCCGGCGTTGCTTTATCGGCCTGTTCCAGAGGACTGAGCGGCGCCATGCTGAGGTACTGCTTGGCTTGCATTTTTCCACATGGAAATGTTTCTGTGGTTATGATGATCACCTCTTTTCCCTTGGCCTTGCATGTGTCAAGTAACAGCTTCAGCACCTTCAGGTCTCCAGCCATGACTGCATGGACTAATGCCGATGTCCCCGTCCGGTCCTCCAGGCTAACGTCCGCCCCGCTGCCCAGGAGCAGGGACACCACCTCCGAGCCCGCCAGCTCCCGGCAGGCGTGCATCAGCGCCGAACGGCCATCCTTGTCCTGGATGTTGGGGTCGGCTCCTTTCTCCAGGAGGAACTGGACCAACTTGACCCGGCTGGCGCTCTGGGCGTCGACGTGCTGGGTCCTGCAGGCCACCATGAGCGGCGTTTGTCCTTGACTGTCGCTCTCATTGATGTAGGCCCCTCCGTCCAGGAGGAGCCGGGTGAGCCGCAGGCGGCGAAGGAAAACCGCTCTGAGCAGCGGGTTCCCTGAGTCTACGGCCAGGCTGGGATTACAGCCGTCCTCCATCCTGCCAGTCCACGTGGTGGTTCAGTTGAAGAGATTTCTGCAGACAACAAGAAAACACTTTAAGGAAATGATTCAAAGGCAGAAGAACATGCACAAAAAAATGGTGAGACACAATCACTGAGAGAGCAGACGTAGTACAGAACAGACACACACTCCCAAACTCCAGAGAATTACCAACCTAGATATTAAAAAGTAACTTGTATGTCTTTGAACAGAACTATCGCTCGGTTCAGTCCATTACCCTGACAGCCTTACAGTTCAAGGCAGAGGACAGAAGTCCACAATATCTCAATATCTTATTTAAGTTAGCAACAGATGCAAGAAGCTATTTGCTAAGCTATCTATTCCATCATTGCTTGAAAGCAGTAATTTTTGGCTTATGAAAGGAAAATGTTGGGGAAATTCCACTTTGTGCAGACAAGGTTTCTAGAGCAGCTGCTGTCAGTTGTGTGCAGCAGCAGCAGCACTTTGTCTTTGTGCTGTGTGTCCTTGCTCCTCTCCATCAGGCCTGAGAAGATGCAGTTAGAAACGTCTCCAACAGCAACACAACATATTCCAGCGTGAGTCACACAGGAGCCAGCCACCGAGAAACACACCGTGTGTGTGTGAGTGTGTGAGAGATGACAGAGTGACTGCTAATACAGCAGGGACAGCCAGATTCATGCAGTGATCACGTCGCTGTGTTTGTTCATACACGTTAGTGTCAGTCTTCATTCAACACGTTTGTTTTTGTCTCTGGAGCTGCTTTCACGTGTCCATCATCATTTCCTGTCCATCCCTTTTCCCCACTTTCATGTGTGTGTGTGAGTGTTTGAATTTTCTCATTTTCCTTCCTCTTGATTTTTATTTCTCCTGCACCTTGTGGTGGCTTTCTATATTAATGACAAATGTTCATTTTAAAATGTTCTTATTCTTATATGATATCTATACAGTGCATTTACTCCTATCGTATTGTTTGATGCTGTCATGTTTGCATCTCTTAACTACCCTGAATTCAATTTTTATTCATTTCTGCATCTTTCAGTTTTTCATCATAATCTAAATTTTCTTGAGATATTTTATTAATATTTCCAGATTTAAAGGTGCTGTAGGCAGGATTCTGCATCTCCGCCATCTTGCTTAGGGTTACCTAAGTAAGATGGCGATTTGACCCATCTAAGATGGCGATTTGAAACCCAGCACAGCCAATCTTGTCCTGTTTTCTCTGACATCACGCCCTTACGCAAGTTAAGCCCCTCCCACAAGAACGTGTGACGAACGCCCCTCGACCAATCATGGTTAGAGCCTCATGGGCTCTTTTGATTGGTCAAAGATACCTGGAGCTGTGAGATTCCTTTTCAGCTCAGAACAGAGACAGATGGAAACGCTGTGCCCTCGCGGTAGAGCAGTTATGCTACACTCCTAAAGGATTATCAATGATACTCTAACATTTAATCCAAAGAAAACACAGAAAAATTAGCATTGACTAGCAAAATCCTGCCTACAGCAGCTTTAAGTACATGTTTGTAACTTTCCAACAAACCACATTTATGTATTATTTGCTTATAGTTAATTACCTATAAACCAAACCAGAATTTGATAGAATTTAATCTAATTTAATTGAGCTGATTTATTTTATTCAGTTCTTCTTTTCTGATTAAACATTTTTTAACTAATTCAATCCATCATTTTTGTATCAATCAATCATCTTTTTTGTGACCAAAATTATAATTTATTTCATTTCTTTTCATTCAAATCAGTTTGTGTGTCTCATCACATTATTTAAATTCAATTGAAATTTTCATCCTTGTACCATTTTGTTGATGTGGATTCATATCTAATATTTAATTTTACATGTCAAACTTTACAATGTAGTTTTAATTTATGAAAAAACTTTGAATACAACAAATTTGATCTAAACTTTACCACTTTATACAAACTTTTACTATTTTAACGTTTAACCCAGCAGCTATCAAGTGAAATTGATTTGATGCCTACCGGTGGTGGGCTGTTAGTCTTTACTGGTCTAATAGACCAATACAGACCAACCTGAAACCATTTTAGACCAACATTACACCAACAGTAGACCACTACAGAGAAAAACAGACTTCTGTGATTGTCTATGCTGCAATGTTGGTCTGTGTTGGTCAATCACCTGTGACAAAAATCCATCTGAGATGGCACGATGGACATCGGCGCCCCTCCCAGTTCACGGCGCCCCTCACGGCTGCCTATAAGCTGCCTCTAACCAGGGCCAGTTCTGAATGTATGCTCTTCATTTTCTATGAATACTGGTCTGTATTGGTCTAATCTTGGTCTTTGTTGGTCTATACTGGTTTAATATTGGTCGATATTGGTCAAATGGTCTGTGTGGTCTAATGTTCATCAGCCTGATGTTGGTCTATGTTTGTCTAAATTAGTCTAGTATTTGTCTATATTGGTGTAACGTTGGTCCGTGTCACTTCGAAACTTGTCAAATGTTGGTCTGTCTTGGTTTGTTTTGACAATCTATATCAGTCTAGTATTTACCTTTGCTGATTTTTACTGCTCTAATGTTACTGGTCAAATGTTGGTCTATACTTTTCTAAAGTCAATCTATATTCATCTATTGGTTTGTGTTGGTCTATATTGGTCTGTGTTGGCTTATTCTGTTCTAATGTTGGTCTGTGATGGTCTATACTGGTCTATTGTTATTCCACAGTGGTCTAAAATTGGTTTGTGTTGGTCTACACTGATTTAATATTTAAATGTTGGTCTGAACTGGTCAAATGTCTCTACTGGTCTGTTGTTGCTTTGTGTTTATCTCTACCAGTCTAATGTTGGTCCATCTTGGTTTGAGAAGGTCTATACTGGTTTAATATTTTCCTGCGTTCTTGTAAACTGGTCAAACCAACGTTTATGTTGACTTATTCTGTTCTATTGTTGGTCTGTAATGGTCTATACTGGTCTATCATTGGACTGTAGCGGTCTAATATTGGTTTGTGTTGGTCTATGCTGGTCTAGTATTTGTTTGTTGGTCTTTTGTTGATCCGTGTCAGTCAATATTGGTCTGACGTTGGTCTGTGGTCGATATTGGTCTAATGTTGATCTTTGTTGGTCTAATGCTGGTCAGTAAACTGCTGTATAGTTGATCTGTATTTGTATAATATGGGTCTGTGTTCGTCTATAATGTCTAATGGTCCAAACTAGTCAAATGTTTGTTTATTTGGTCTGATATTGGTTTTTGATGACTTATTGTGTATCCAGTAGTGTCTAATGTTGGCCATTGTTGGTCTAAAGTTGGACTTTTTTTGTCTTTCCTGGTCCAATTGTTGGTCTACGTATATCAGCTAAATGTTGGTCTGTAATAATTGAAACTGGTCTGATGTTGGTCCGTGTTGGTCTGTACTGGTGTAATGTTGGTCTGATATTGGTGTGGGATTAAACTGTTGTGAGACATAATTTTACCCTGATGATGATGTGTTGTTGCAGTTGTAATCCTGCATAGTCTTGGTGCAACAGGTCTAAAGTTCACCTGTCTCATATTGCTCCTCGTTGATGCTGCTATCTTCTGTCTGATGCCGTTCTAATACTAAGCTGAAGCGGCTCCATGTTTTTTCTGTGCCGGTCTGTTTTGATCTGAACCGGTTCGGTCTGCTGGTCTGACTGCTGGTTTAGCTTAAAGCAGCAGTGAACAGCAGTAATCCTGCCGGTCAGCACTGGATGATTCAACAGGTGAGATCAAACAGAACATGTTAATGAAACATTCATATGAAACTCTCAGTCATTTCCTCTCTTTTTTTAAAGCCTCAGTGGCTCTGACATGTCAACAATGTAAGATATCCAGACTCCCAGAGACCTCCAGTGAACCCACGGAGCCCCTGAAACTGAAATTCTGAGCTTAATGCAAGGAGCTGCGGTTGGGTTTCTCATGCACAGAAAACACACTGGACTGCGTGTCCGGCTTGCAGCCATGTTCTCACGGCTCTGCAGATCACTTAATCTGAACAAGACTGTCCAAGCACTCATCCTGCAGAAGAGCCTGTCGACAGCTGAATGAGTGCACAGACCGCCAAACGTTACGCAACACGGTCAGTTGTCACACCTCCACCGCCTCCGGGGCTCCGCATCACCTGTGCATACATTTCAGACACAAACAAACCAAGTTGCAAAGTTGTCCAGGAAAGAAGGGTCTCTGCGGGACTCACCGGGCTCCACAGGGTCGGGTTCAGTCCTCTCTCCTGCGGCGGAGCTGTGGGCGACCGAGCGACGGACGTGTGACTGCGAGCGAGGAGAGCTGCAGCAAGTCAAGGTTCCTTCAGACTGTGTTTACTCATCGGACAAAGTGTGTGATGAAGAGAGAGCGAGAGAGGCAGCGGCAGCTTGTCGTCAGGCAGGTTGAAGAAACGGTTAATCCATCACAGCAGCGGCAGCAGCGGCAGCTCAGCTGAGTTACACAGAGGCAGAACAGAAAGCTTGACACAGAGAAAAGGCTCAAGGTGAAACAGTACTATAGCAACCCATTCCCATCTGTCTTCTCACTGCAGAAGCTCTGATCTGGGAGTACAAACACAAAGAAAAAAGGTGCAATATTTGTCAAAATGGCCACAGCAGGACTTTTATTGAAATCAGATGCACTTTTTTCCCGACCACATTATCAATGACATCTCCATGACAACCATCAAGGAGGCCGAGTGACGGCACATGTTCTCACTGTGCCGGAGCGAGTGTTCTTTGTGTTGTGTGTGAGGAGGGAAAAAACACATTCTGAAAGAAAATGAAGCAAAGAAGCATCGGCTGCAGTTTGTGTTTCAACAGGAAGGATTTTTACATTATTTCATGTTCACGACTGGATAAATGGCTGAACGCTGGCTCCATGCATGCTCCAGAAACAGTCCATTCGTACCCATTTTGGTCCAAACTGAGGACCACAGACTCCGACTGAAACTTTATGGAGCGTAAGGCCTTTTGGTTGTGTTTTCACTTGAAATGTGTAAATGGAGTCACACCTGCGAAGGGCAGGGCCGGCTCTAGGCATAGGCGAACTATGCCCCCACGCGGTCGTACAAGGGGCGCCACGACGCTCTGTGTTCCGTGTGCCCCGCTGTGCAGCGGTCCGACGCACCGCGCTCCTCGGCACTGCTCGGCACTGATCGGTATCGTTCGGCATCGCCCCTCAGCTCCCCCACGCCTCCTGTATGAACCGTCACATAGGTTAACAGGGGCACCAATCTGAAACTCGGTGCGCGGCGCTTCCGCTTCCGTGCGCGGCGCGTCCTGTGTGAAGCAGGCGTTTGTCCCCCCTGTCGGCGGGCCTGCCCAACTATGTGAGAGACTGCCCTATCTCTCAATGATAAAGAATCCTTTAAAAACTTCCTGGATCCAGACAGTGATCCAGATCATCACCAAAATTTAATGGATTCTAAGTTAGCCCAAGACCCACCTTTCCACAAAGTTTCATTGCAATCTGTCCATTACTTTTTCCATAATGTTGCTAACAAACCAACCAACCAATCAACAAACCGACATGATTCCATAACCTCCTTGGCGGAGGTAATTAAAGCTCGGGTAGACGATGTTGTCCAAAAGCACTTTTAGTCACACTGAGTGAAACGCTCCCTGCCCCCTGGGAGAAGTCAATACATTATGTGGACGGAAAAAGGTGCGGAAAAAATCTGACCACTGCAGCGGCCACAGGACAGTAAAAACTCCGGCCAATCGTAAGGCGCGGACCGCTCTTCAGGAACCAATCAAATCCCTTCGCCGTTCTACCAGCCCCCTGCACGTACATTTCAGTGGCGTGCACTGGCCCTGGTTCAGAGCGCGTTGCCAAGGCGCTCGCGGTGCTCGCGGCTCGCGTGAAAAATAGAAGGAAGCGGCGCGGCGCGCTGCGCTCCTATGCGCGTTGTGTGCGGCAGTCAGAAAGGTTCATAACATTGGAGGCGATCACAAACTCAGTGCGAGTGGCGCTTCCGCGTCCAGTGCCTTCACTTCCAACGGGAGCTCCTCCAATGGGGTGGGAGCTGGGCGGAGCCTTGGGGAGACGCTACATTCGTGCTCCATGCTAGTTTTCCAAGATCGCCGACCCTAGCTTTAAGAAGAATGAATAAGAGATAAATGAACAGGATTACTATTGCAGCAACACATGACCTGTCAGTGGAGAACCGTCCAACGCTTGCTGGATTCCAAACCAGAGACGTGTTGTATTTCCCTCTTCATGACAGACTCAGCTGTGACTTTTAGTCTGGAAAATATGGTCACTGAAACTTTGACAGCGACTAAGCTACTGAGTGCAGCTCAACTACTCTATTTTCCAGTCTCTTGGTTGCACTTTTTTAAAAATCTGTTTGGCTGAGACTAATATACAATGACTAAGAAAAAAAAACTGCAAACCAACTGTGACAACTGCATGTCGCTGTATGACAACAGAAAGCTGAAAAACTTCCATTTGGTTATTCACTATCAGCGCAGGAGTCTGTGTGTTTACATGGGACTTTTTATTCCTCCGTAAATCCAAATAAAGCCTGATTCCGCTCTAAAGTCACTGCTGCTGCCGTAAACGCCTGAAAACTTTGTTCAGATGTACGTTTGAATCCGATAAGACCGGCGGGTTAGTTCTCCTTCGGAAGCAGAGTTTTCTGCTTATGAGGCGACTTTATTCCAGTCGTTCTGCGCATGCCCCATCATGATGACGTAATATTCCAAGATGGCGGCCCGCTCTCCGCGGTTCGACTCGTATGGAGACGATTTATTTAACGGCAGTTTAAGAAGAATTTGATACAATGAAACGAGCCGATCGACGGGCGCTTAACAACACGGATATTTTCAAAGCTGCAGAAAAGTTAATCCAGAAGGAAAGACGAGAAAAACGCTGTTTACTTCCCGAGACGGCAGTACGTCACAGCCAGCCCGTCCAATCAGAACGCTGCACACACCCCGATGAGAGAGGAGTCAATCCTTCATTTTCCCCATGTGAACACCGAGAGCAGGGATATAATTCTGAATTATTTACTTCAGAATAAACCAATTCTGAATTACAAGCACCATGTGACCACTCAATAATGTCTCTAAAAAGAAAAATGCCCACGGCACAATTTAAAGTTGAAATAAAATGTGCAGCAGGCTGCATGATGTTGAATGGTGACATCCAACTTGCGTCTCAATCGTCCATAACCCAAATTGTCCAGCTTTCGAAAGAGTTGGCACAAACGGTCAGCCTCAGCTTTTGCCTGTTGATTTGAAAAGACCGTCCTCCCTTGGACGTCTTTTGTGGTGGCGGCCGCCTTCCAGAGGATCAGGCTGCAGCACCGGCCAATCAGCAGCAGGCCAGTCATCATAAATCCGAAAATGCAAACATTTCCTATGTCCTCAATGGACAGGGGCTCCAGGCATGTGACCCCCTCCACTGTCCCCGAGCGTCCATCGCATACCCAGCATGCCGAGCCCCGTCCGGGCAGGCAGGATCCCGTCTCTCGTGCTCTTTGTTGATAAAATCGTATCAATTGTGTTGACAGACCAGCTGATCAATTCCATGGCTGCTATTTTGGTTTGTTTGAAAAACCCTGTCAAGTGATTCCTCCAGTCAACAGACGAGACAAAGACAGCAGCAGCAGAGACCAGAGGGACGGAGAAGCAAAGTAGATAGAACATGACGGGCGGGACCAATCACATTTACATCCGGTTTCAAACGTTCAGTAAGGAGACGTCCTGCTGGACTCGCTGCAGTCTTCAGAGCGGGATTTCGGAACGCTGTGGGGGACGTCAGGAAAGGTTCATGGAATGAGATGATGGGTATCTGAGCAGTGAGGAGAAGCTGAGGAGTCCACAGGTGTGTCACAGCTAACAGTTCAAATACTCACCTTGAACACTTCATAGTGGATAATTCTCCTGTTTTTGGAAATACCTACTGGTCCTGTCAATTGTCTCATAGAATGACAAATATCTGGTCATAAGCTAGAAAGCAATGAGGAGGAAACCGCCAACAAAGGACCAGAGTGTGAGATGTAAGGAGCACCACTGCGAAAAGAGCGTTGAAAATGGACAGTACTGGATTATGAACAATGAGAAATGTCTGAACCGACTTCAAGGCTACAATGGAGTCATGTCTGAAGTGGTGAGGGTTCTTTGGTTCTTCAGTCACCGGTGCCACTTTCTTCAAGCCCAAATACAAGTATGAGTCCTAACCTTTGGCCTCTGCATCTGAGGACAGATCCCACCACGACTCACTAAATGTCATGAAGTCATCTACAGTAAGTAACCATAACTATAACCACGTTGAACTTCTCACATCCAATCCTTTACCAGTCGATGCACCTCAGAGGGATGGGCTCAGAACTGGCATCCCCATTCTGTAGCAAGGCCGAACCAAGCTGGGACTCTGAGGCACGCCATACAGACGATTCAACCGCAGAAGATAAGAAGCCAAGACCGTGAGTCTCCTTTGAAATGACCTGCTGAAGAAATGATGCGCCAGGTGCTGTTTCATACAGGTCACACAGTCAAACAGGTCATCTATGTACTGTCAAGTTTAAAAGAGCCATATCACTATGACTGTATGTATATGCTTTAAGGTTTACACAGTTTCGACTCAACTCTTTATCTTCAACACAGGAGCCAATTAAAAAAACTGTTTCACTCACACTGAAAACCTAAATCCACATCAGAGAGCGGGAGATGGAGCGTGACCGATAAAACCTGCAGGCTGCAGCAGGCAATTCAACGTCAACAACATAACTGCATGGGTTTGTTTGGTATTTATTCCCTTGATTTCTCCGGACAATGCCAGCTTTTGTATTCACAGTTCAGATTATGACTGGAATTGTGCGATTTCCTGTCACCATAGAAACAGCGTGGATTAACGGTGCAGTTCACAGGTCCACCACCAGGTGGAAGCACTTCTAAATAACAAAACAAACTGTAAATATGGCCTTTTTTTACTTTACTGTTCATAAAAGCTGTATAATATACTATAATATCTTATGACATAAAAGACCATCTAAATAATTAATCATGCATATTGAATATTTGTAATATTTCTTGTAAAACATAATACGTTCATGAATTTACTCTGGGAGCATGGAATGTATTATCAGTATGACTGTTTTTATTAATGCTAACACCAGGATCAGGATCCAGATCGCTGCAGTTTGTGAAGTAAAGTTGAGTGGAACAGTGTGTGAAACATGGCATTCTACAAAATTTACATTTTACACACACACACACACACACACACACACACACACACACACACACACACACACACACACACACACACACACACACGCTTCAAAAGTTTTCACTTGAGCTATCCTAAAATGTTAAATGTTATAGAAAATTAGAAAAAGTGAAAGAATTTAATAATGTAATATTCAGAACATTTCTTAAAAACCTATTTTTTTATTTTGCCGTGATTATGGCCTCTGGCTTAAAACATACAATTACAGTGAATTAACTTAAAAGAAAGTGCCTGCTTTATTCTTATATTACAGTTTAGTGTGAAATAGACAAAAGAAATGGATTGGTCCACGTTCCATAATGTGCATGTTTGAACGTGTTCAAAGTACGACTTTCTGTTCCATTCATTTATGCTGTTGATGGAAAAACCCTCTTCTGAATTGTTCATGCAGCAAACTAAATTAATGCAGCAGTTACATTTGATTTGCATTAAAAAAGTAACTCCACTACTATATAGAAACTGTACTCAATTTTCAGTTACATCCACAACAGCAGCCAATCAAAACATGTTTCAATTTATATTATAATTTTCTGGCTTTTTACATTGACAAAAACATTTTGAACAAGTGAACTTTGTGAGAAAATCAACAGTGACGAAACAGAAGCAGCTTTTGGTTCAGAGCAGGAGAAATCTCTGGAAACTGGAAGTCTGGCCTCCAGACGAGCTCAGGTCCGGGTTCAGCACTTTCCACACTGATTCACAGCGTTCAGGAAAAACTCTGCCCCAGCTCCTCTCCTCTTCCGGTCTAAGGTGGAACAGCTCAGCTCCTCTCCTCCTCCTCAGATGATCTGAAGGTGGAACAGCTCAGCTCTCGACCTCCAGCGCCGCTTGTGCTTTGTGAACGGCCAGCTCCAGCATGGCGCGGTCGCTGAGCAGCTGGTGGAGGACGGCCGGGTCCATTTCCAGCAGCATGCCTGCAGACACACGGGGGAGACCCTTCAGCTGAGAGCCTGGAGTCCCGTTCAGACTTGCTGACGGGTTACCTGTGATATCGCCTGCATGAAGCGGATCCATCTTCTCCACCAGGATGAAGAGCTTCTCTCCGAGCCGCTCTGTCTCGTCGGCGTCCGACCTGTCGCCGACGTCCGTCTCTTCCGCGATCTGCCTGCAGGGACGTCCACACGTCTCGTTAAAGCTCCGCTCTATTTTCCTGACGTGGGCCTGCAGAGGGAAGCATCTGGATCTGGATGGCTCACTGAGGTGGAGGCCGTTGTGAGTGAATGTGTGTGTGTGTGTGTGTGTGTGTCCTGTGGACGTACTCCTCCAGCGTCTTGAGGGCGAGTGTCACCTGCTCGTCCAGCAGTCTGGAGTCTGACAGCAGCTTCAACACGGCGTCTCTGTGCTGCTCCAGAAGCATTCCTGTCCAGAGAGACCAGCTGGTCTGAGTTCAGGTTTCTGCAGCCTTCATCACCAGGACACACATTTTCTGACTCTTTCCACCAAATGAAATGTCCCTGAAGCCTGTAAAGCCAGGGTAATGCAGCTTCTGAACACTTCGTCACCTCTGTACATGTTTTAACTCCTGACTTTAGCAGTTTCACCCTGTTTGTCAGTTTTAAACATTTGGGTTTCTTTTGTGAAAGTTTTTTTTTTATTTTATTTTAAAGCTATTTTAAGATTTTTTTTCCACTTTAGAAATTGTAGTCATTGGCTTTTAAATTTGTATTTATCTTTTCCCATCTTATTTCCATTGTGATTTGCAGTTCTTTTCTTCTGCCACTGGTTCAGCCGGGATGTCATGTTGACTCTGGAGTGTAAATAAAATCAAAGGTTTGTTTAGGTGTAACAGTGGGAGCCGCCAGATGTGGCTCCAGCAGCCGGAGCTAGACTTTGGAGGACAATGCCAACATTGCAACGAGCTCAGAGCGCTAATCTAAGAATGATAACGTCATTTCAACTTAAGTCTGAATGAATTGGACCTGAAATAAAGTCACTATGTTGCTGCTTGTGGTCCAGAACGCTGCAGTGAATCTTATAACTGACCTGTGATCTTCTGTGAATGGCCGGTGTTGTAAACGTCCACCAGCTCAAACAGCTGCTCTCCCAGAGCGTCGGAGGACGTGGACACATCGTCCTCCTCCTTAAGAGTTCGCTCACTGCAAACATACGTGAAAACACCATCGAAAACATTTTTTAATGGTGAAAAAACTCAAAATGTTTGTTTGGACATATTTTTTCTTTGCATTTTTATGCAGCAGTTTATTTCAATGCCTCCGTCATTATTCGCATGTTTTGTGTTTCGCCTCTTACTTTGATCAATAGATTTACATCCTGAATTGGTTTTATCGAATCTTATTCCCCGCTTCCACAGAAACGTTTCACATCTTTTTCACATTTTCGTTTCACAAAAGTTCCACATTTACACGGCAACGTTTTGAAACCATCAGAAACCCTGAAAACAATGTAGTTTTCATGACAGGGTGCTGTTGTTGAACGTGGCGGCCCCAGTGCTCTCCATGGACGGCAGCAGCTTCAGGATCTGCAGCGTCCCTCCTGTACCTGGAGTCGGCAGCGAGCTGCAGGGCTCGCACAGCTTTCTCCACAGCCTCAGACAACAGGGCCTCATCCTGCAGCATCTGGACCAGCACTGGGCCTGGCAGCTCCAACAACATGCCTGAAACACAAAGGCAGGACAGGAAAGCTCTGTCTAGAAACACTGTCCAAACTCTGCTGGCCTGTGGGCCAAATTTAGAGTTTAATAGATGTTATAATCCCTACCTAACAGAAAAAATAGTGTTAGACATGTAAACTGCATATATATGCAAAGTTCATGACACTAAAATGCATTCATAAAGCATATCAAATGTTGAAAGTAAACCTCTGTGACACTATTAGTTCATTTCTAATTTCTTCCTGAGTAAAGGAGAGAATTCGGATCCCATGACGTTCCCATGGGGCGGCCTCTCATTTGGGAGATGCACAACCTGATGTTTCACACACATTTACCCAGATGCGCTCCAACACTCGAGTGTATAATGTTCACTGACTTCCATACAGACGTGCATTAGTAAACTGTCATTCCCCACCTGTCAGTTTTGCAGCATTTTCCTGGTGTTTGGGGTGAATCAGAGGGTACAGCTGCTCGCCCAGTGTCTCTAGGTCTTCCTTCTCATCCATGCGTGTTTTTAGGAGTTAAAACTTCATGGTGATCTTTAAATAATTACTTTATCCAGGTCTGTGCTTTTTAAACGTCACATCCTCCAATCACAGCAACATCTGGACTAAATCCACCTCAAACGGCGTCAGATTACCTTCTCTTCTGTTGTTATATTATCATATTCTTTTAATTCAAGGACAGATCCGCATGTGGATGCAGTTTAACGTAGAATAAACAATGATTTTAATCCAGATTAAATTGTTCTTGTTCAATTTGTCACGATCGCGAGTAAACACCGGGCGCATGTTAGTGACGTCAGCCTCCACCCGGGGAGTGGTGTGTGTTCCTCCGCTCACAAGAAACTAGTCCTACACATAATCACCCATATTATCTAGCGTAATTCCACACTACTTCAATGGATTTTGTACTTTTTATGTTTGTGTGTAAAACAATTACTATATGGAGTTGAATTACACATGTGGTTGAAAAAAAGTGCTTCACGTGCGGACGTATCGCTGGTAGAGGTGAGGATCGGCGTGCTGCGGTCTCTCCGGTCCTTTTCCTCCGCTAACAGGTAACGTGGTCGCTTCTGCTGCTAGTAGCTGCACTTTAAAGTGAAATTATACACTTACTAACTGTTTTAACATCCTTAATGTAAGCCATGGTCGTTAGAAATAATATTATAGTGAAGTGCGTACAGTAAATGTTTGAATTTTGCCCATTGATTCCTGTGGGAAAATCTCGCCGCGGTTAGGCCTCGTGGAGCTAATATTAGCGCGTCGTGCTAATCTATAATCATGCTAGTTTACTGACATTCTGTCGAATAAGTCACCTGATTAATTGGTGAATTACTACTTTTCAAAGTAGTAACGTTAGTCGGGTCACGCTCAAGTGACAAGTGAACACTTTAATCCCGGGTTGGTGGAAGAAGGTGGTGCGGCGTGCTTCCTGTTAGCTTCAGATGAGGATCAAACATTTTCCATTTTTTCTGTTTCAGCTTCATCATGTCGTCCCACCTTCAGTGGATGGTGATCAGGAACTGCTCCAGTTTCCTCATCAAGAGGAACGGACAGACCTACAGCACTGTGAGTGGTGACTCCTGGAGTAATGCTACGCTGCTTTCTGTTTTTGGTTTGGTAAAATTCTTTAGAAAACATGATTCTTAATGCTGAAGTAAGACACAATTCAGTTCAGCTTCACCTTTACAGCACCGATTACAACACTCATTTCTAGGCACTCTTACCGAGAAAACTCAACAGTTTCAAGGTAACTAATTTGAAATAAAGTGGTTAGCACAGTATTCTGTTTAATGGAAAGTCTCAGTAGATGAGTGTCTTAAATTCTGATTTACTTGAAGGAGGATGTTGAACTGAGAGCGGAGGAACCGAAAGCTGCTTCACCAGGTTCTTCTGACTCTGGGAACACTCGGGGCCCTCCGGGGTCTCCTCAGCTCTGGAAGGTTCACATTCTGGGATGAATTTATAGACAAGAATGGAGCCTTTGAAGTTGACCAGTTGATTTGCAGTTAGCTGAGGTTTAATGCGTTGGTGAGGTTGTAGCTCTTTAGCAGTCTGGAGTTTGTTATTGTCTTATTGTGGTTGTAGAATTTCATGTGTGAGCCCATGACTACATCCAGACTCCTGTCCGAAATGCCGTCTGCCAGGCTTTGTCTTGTCTGGTTTGTGTGAACAGAGAATAACTCTTTATAACTTAATGGCCTTCATCTTCAGGTAGAACATTATTCTGTAACAGATCCAGAATATAGATGAGCATCAAACTCATTTCACATGAGGAGCCGCATACAGAATGACGTCTTCTGAAGTGGCTTAGAACTCTAAATTCAAACTTTCTTTGTTGTGGTGCAGTGTATGTGATGAAAAGATCTGTTTTCACAAACAAAGCCCTTTCGGTGGAAAATGTCTGCAATGTCAGCATAAATCCAGTGAAATGTCCAGAAATAACATGTAGCTGCTGCATTCTGGGTGTTTTTCCAAGCTCACCTGACAGCATGGCTTTGAGGCTAATGCCCGTTAGCTAGCTTTGATGGCAGCCCAGTCTCACTGTTGTCTTGTGTCCACTACTTTAACCCCCCCAATAAATGTCTGTTTTCCTGGGGGGTTGGCCGTTCTGGAGCCCCTTGAGGACTGTTTGTGGCCATGTGCCTTCTGTTGCCACCCTGTGAAGCTGAAGCTGTGGTGCAGATTATCATGTCCTCCGTTGGATTGACAGGAGCCCAACAACCTGAAGGCCAGGAACTCTTTCCGCTTCAATGGTTTGGTGCACAAGAAGACGGTGGGCGTGCAGCCGGCGGCCGACGGGAAGGGCGTGGTGGTGGTGCTGAAGAAGCGTAGAGGTGAGGCTGACTTCACTCTGCTGTCTGGGGCCGTTGTTGAGATTTCTTTGAATGGTTTTTCGTTTTGCGCACGGCGTTGTTCCCTCGGACCAACTCAACATGCTTCTTATGTTGTGGTTTCACAGGCCAGCGTAAGCCAGCCACCTCCTACGAGAAGATCACCATCAACAAGAACGCCCGCGCCACGCTGAACAGCCTCCGGCACATCATCAGCAAGAACAAGTACAGGAAGGACCTGCGCATGGTGAGCCCGCTCCACTCCTGCTTCCGCTGGTCCGGGAACTGATCTAACCCGCTGCGTCTGTCCACAGGCCGCCCTGCGCCGCGCCAGCGCCATCCTGAAGAGCCAGAAGCCCGTCGTGGTCAAGAAGAAGCGCACCAGGGCCGCCAAGACCGCATAGAGTCATCCTCAGAATAAAGAATCATTGTTTGGACGAAACTCCACCTTTTCCTCAGACTTTTTTCTGATCTCGACAACTTTCTTTTGAAGTGCTGAATTTTTCATGAAGTGAATTCAAAAATGAAATTATTCTCACAGATTGATGCGATTAAATGAAATTAAATGTTTCCAGGGAAACGTCGACCTCACGGAGACTTCAAAGCTTCAACAGAGAAAATCACTGAGCAGTGTTTTTAGTTTCTTCCAGACTGCATTCAGTTAATTTGATTAAAATCTACACATGGAAGCTGGAGACTAAATGTTAGAGCTCCTTAAGTATAAAGCAGGAGTGTCAAAGGTAAGGCCTGTGGCCTAAAACCGGCCCGCAAGAGGCTCCGTTCTGGCCCACTACAAACTGTTTTCACAGCAAGGTCCCAGCAGAGACGTCGGTGACGCTGCGCTGACCAGCCTCATCCTCAGGGAAACGCCCATTGTTTAATTTTCAGACATGGTTTGGTTTTGTGAAAATGTCGACATCTTCATCATGAATACTCTGCACCTCGACAAACCCTCTGGAGTTCAGACCTTCAGGTTCGGTTCTTGCTGATGGGCTGTGGTGGCCGTGGCTCCTGACCAGCCCTGACAGAAACCATCTGACTGGGGGGGACTTTTAGGGCTCCGGGATCCGACCCCCCCCCCCCCCCAGCCAGACCAGGACAGGAGAACCTGTGCAGAGCAGCATCCTCAACAACCAACAAAATCAAACTCCCAGTGGAGGTATAGTTCTGATACACAAACGAAAACCATCTAATGTTTGTTTTAACTTCACTTCATTATAGTGAACATTTTCTGATTTGAAAATTTTGACCAGGATTACTATTGCAACAACACATTATCAGTAGGGTAAAACTGCTGATGGTGTGTTGGTGGTGAGTTGGATTTTCTGCGGAGGAGGAAACCGGACAGACTTGGCAGATCCAAACGTGTTGTGAGGGTCTGCTGCGAACGTCTGCTGTCTGCAGGGTTTAAAACTCCCACCTCAGCTTCTCCCAGGTCCTGAGGGAGGCTGGCGTCATTGAGTCTGAGTGGACCATGTTCTCCACCTCCATTGTTGAAGGTTAAATTGTCAGTGAAATAGGAGGTGTGCAGGAGAGGTGGAGCCAGATGTTTAAACTGAGGCTGGAGAAGCGCTCAGCTCTCCTTGAGAAGGTTGGTATTGGTCTACTGCTAAAAAAACAACCTCCAACAGGTTAAAAAGGTCTTCAAAATCCTGCTTGGTGACTTCCGACTGTCGCTGTGCAGTCTCGTTAGTCCCAACGTAGACGATCACCCGGCAAACAGTGAAAGGGACGGACTGCAGAAGCTCCAGCAGTCTGTGGAGGATTGTGGGGGGGCACCAGGAAAACACTGTGTTAAAGTCATTAAAAAAATGAATTTTCCTGATGCTACACGAGGAACGACGTGGGGCAGAACAGGGGACGAGGCGGGGGCGGGTCGGCGACATGGGTGTCCTGGTCTGGGGAGTGCTCCGCTGGTGCAGCCACATCCCCGGGTGACGATCCTGGCTCTGTCTGGGGGGGTAGAAGTTCCCGGAGCGCCTCTGAACAGCCTCCTGAATTAGCCTCCGGCGAGCTACTGAGGTCGAAGCCCGGCTGCATCGGTGGAGTGACGAGGTCCGGATCCAGGGACCATCGCCATGTGTGGCACCACAGAGGGAACCAGGAAATCCGTGGCCGCTGGATCTTGGAGGCAGGGAGCGGTGGACACAGGAGCAGCAGAGACCACAGCAGCAGACCCGAGATTGAACGCCAGTCTTCACCACCGACCGCGCCGTCAGGAAGCCGTTCAAGACGGGAAGTGGAGGCTGAACTGCGCTGGCCCTGGGCTTTTGTCTGCTCCAGGCCACAACCTCCGCCCATGAGCCCAGGCTGCTGTGCGGCTGAGGAGGACACTATAATGACGGGGCGGTACACCTGTCAAACGGTAACGCAGGTGTCCTGAGGCGAGCTCAGGGAGGACGGAAACCTCCCGTAGAGCAGAAGGGCAAAAGCTCGCTTGATCTTGATCTTCAGTATGAGTCCAGACCGTGGAAGCGAGGCCTCACGATCCTTCTGACTTTCTGGGTTTTAAGCAGGTGTTAGAAAAGTTTCCACAGGGAGAACCGGCTCGTGGCGGCCAAGTGTTTATAGTGACGTCGCTTTTTGATCCTTCGATGTCGGCTCTTCCTGTCATTGTGAAGCAGAATTCACCAGGCGTTGGATTGTTCTCCACCAACAGGGAACGTGAGCTGGTTAGACCGTCATGAGACAGGTTAGTTTGACCCTGCTGGTGATGTGTTGCCACCGCCGGGTCTCAGCCAGCAGAGCGTCTGTCTCACTGAGCTCATCTGACGGCCGGCAGTTGTCCCCTTTCAAGTCAGCAATACATTTTGTCAGCTTTAGGTACCGGGAGGTCCATGGCTGCCACCATGCAGATGTGGGTGTAGGAGCTGTCAGATTCTGACGGTGCAGTCTAGCGAGTCGGCTCGTCGGCTCGCAGCCAGCCAGCTGGTACCCACGGGAAGGCATCTCCGATTTCTGGTATCTATGTTGCCCAGGTTTACTTCAGCTGAGCCGCTGCTGCTGCTGCGTCGCTGCGGCTGCTGCGGCTATTTAGCAAGCTCTTATTTAGTGTCACCGATGTGTCTGAAAGTCTTCAAATTTCTAATTTTGCTAAAAGAAAAAATCGATGTTTTCTCTGAAATCTTTCCAGTTTTCTCGGTGGGTTGGCTCGTGAATATGAGTGTGTTGCTTTCTCTTCATGTTCTTGTGCAGGGTGTTCTCTGCCTTCAAACGCACCGTGTTTCCATTTTCATTTCAGAAAACGTTTCATTTTTAAGACAGGGGTTTGAAATGGCCGTTCGGCCACAGGGCGGGTGTGTACGTGTCTGAGTGATGGATGTATCGATGCAAACGACCCTGGCCTGCCGGAGTCGGTCACGTGGAAGCATTGGATGGATTTTGGAGCAGCCCAGCTGAAGCGTTCCCCTCGTGACCCCCCCCCCCCCCCCGGCCCCCCGTCCTGTTTATGCTGCTGACGCTCCTGCACTGCCACTGCTCTGCTCTCTGAGGATGTGAGCGCAATGGGGGGACTGAGGCTGTTCATGCTGCTCATGGCTCTTCTGGTGCTGCAGAGTCGGAGCTTCGAGCTGCAGGACACCATCCACGCCCTGATGGAGGAGAACATCCACCTCCACGACCAGCTGGAGAACCTGACGCAGGCGCTCAGGGAGCTCAAACGGATGCTGTGGCTCCACGCAAACGGTACGCAGTCCTCTAGAGTGTAGTGTTCCCCGTGTTCCCCATTGTTAGTATTCAGAGTATCATCTCCATGTTCTCCATTGTTAATTTAGAGTAGTGTTTTATGTGTTCTCCAATGTTTAGAGTGTGTTGTTCTTTCTGGCTTCATTACCAAAATGAACAGCAGCACTCACTAGTGGAGCCACATGGAAACGTCATGGTTATCGGCGTTTCTGCGGGTTCTGGTGTTTCTCTGTTCGGTGTCGAAGGCGTTTGATTCTGCTCAGAGCCTTGAACGTGCAGACTGGTTGTGTTTTCCATGCAGATGTGGGCCATCATGAGCACCACAGCCAGGAGGGTCAGCGCCTGTGGGAGGAATGGTCCCAGCACGGTGAGGCCATCAGCAGGACGTCCCTTCATCACCCAAACAGCTGCTTTCAGTTTCCACCAAGGAAAATGTATCTGGAGACACAAAATGTGGAAAATCTCTGGAGTGGATTAAATACTGCGATAGAAACCAAAACTAAGGCTGCATTCATAAAGTGCCACAGGTACCATTTAGAAGACGGCTTCACTTCTTGTCGCCTGTTTTAAAATACATTTTTCTTGAAATATCTTGGACTTTCCTGCTTTTTTTCTATCCTATTGGGACTATCTGTGTCCTCGTGCTGAGAGCGGTGTTTTTATTTGTGTGCTCCTTTTTGTGAGGGTCAGCCTTTGAATCTTATAAACTGGATCACACCACCTGTTTCAGTGTTTACTTCTGTGATTGTTTTCAGTGAATTATGAAGAATTGTGGAAAATACAAGAACATTTCATGAATGTGATTATCTTATAATCTGGTGATATTCTAAACTTCTCTTAACCAGGTTCTTTCTTTCATTCATTCGGCCATAAATGAAAGAAATGAACTTGTCAAAGAGGACTGGAAATGAGCCAGTACTTTGAGATACTGCCGTTTGTTAAAGTCATCCACATTAAATCAAACTAGAGCTCAAACATTCCAGTTTCTGTCTGATGACCCTCTCACATTGAGTTGTGCAGATCTGTTGCTTCGGCTGGTGGAGCTCACGAGACAGGTCTTCTCTGTTCCTCTCAGGCATCAGTGCAGAGACTCACCTGCTGCTGGAAAACGCCTTCTGTGGCCACGGCCCTCACAGCGCGGCGCCGCCCGTCCAGCGGCAGCCCCCGGCCCTGATGCTGCTGCCGCCCTGCCTGGTGCTGCTGGGCTGCATGTAGCCCGCCGCGCAGCTCTGCAGGACGCCATCCGTCAGGCTGCTCCCGCTCAGACGGATCATCGATCATCGACTCTGGAGAGCTCGCTGAACCAGTTAAATCTACTGGAGCTGCTCCGGTCACAATGACTCGAAGAACCACCGTTCAGAGAATTCTCTAGATATTCTGCAAAGCAGCTGCTGGGTTTTAATCAGAATGAAGAGCAGACACAAAAACTAGTCATTTCCTCTTAAAAAATGAACTTAGATAAAAAAAAAACAAGAGATTTTATGTGTTGCTTAAATACGATTGTTTTACAAATGATTTCACTTGATTACAATACTTGGAATTCCTGGTTCCAGCAGAGCTTTGCTGCATCAATGAAATGCTTGAGACTTTAGTCTGAGGCGGCGTGGAGTCAACCTGGAGCAGCTCGGTGGCAGCAGAGCCACAGCTGGTCTCCACCCGGTCTGTTCACTCGCTGTCAGAGCGCCCTGTAAGCTCTGGTGGTGTAAACGCTGCCTGGTTCATCAAGGTGCTGCCCTGAGCAGCGGTCCACTGCACCAGAGCCCAAGCTTCTCCACATTGAAACTTGTCCTGTTTGTCAAGGCGTGATGTGGCTTCCTGCTTCCAACCAGAAGAAATAAAAACACAGTTGCCACGGTGTCTAAAGGGTTTATTGGTTTGGAATGGTACAGCACATAGAAAAGTTAGAAAATGAACCGACGGTCCACTGAGAGGAAGGGTTTGATGCCAGGAAGCGTGAAACACAAATAAATAACAGGCGAGAGCCTAAAGCCAGCTCAGCTGGAATGTCCTGCGAGACTTCTACGTGCGCAGAATGGTCTGCTGTGGGGCAGTGGAGTGGTTTGGTTCCGCGCTGGCTGCTGGACACACGGGTCGATGCCGGCTCGCCGGGCCTCCAGTCCACGCCCCCCAGGCCAGCCATCAGGCTCTGCTCTAGTCAATATCGAGGTCAGAGTCCTCGTCGCTGGCGGCGCTCTGCACGATGGCCCCGTTGCGGACCGTTTTGGGGACGACGGGGTTCTTGTCGGGCAGCAGGCCGTACTCCTGCAGCAGCGCCTCCAGGTCCACGGCGAAGAAGTCCTCCCCGAGCTGGTCCGTGAGCCGGACGAAGTTCCCTATCAGGTCCCCTCCCTTGTAGACCAGCAGCGCGGGCAGGGCGCTGTCCCTGAACAGAGCGCTGGTGCTGATGGCCGAGCTGCGCACGCTGCAGAACTTGACCAGCGGGTACTCCTGCGCCAGGCACAGCAGGCTGCCGCTCAGCGCCTCGCAGCCCGCCGCCTCCGGCTCGTAGATGTGGATCATCACCAGCGTGCTCTTGTCCTCCTTGTCCAGAGCCTCCAGGAAGTCCTCGCCGCCGTTCAGCTCGTACACCTGAGCGAAGCGCTTCCCGCGGCACAGCTGGCGCCGCATCTCCTCGATGCGCTGCATGCGGTAGTGCTGGAGGAAGTCTTCGTCGTCCTCTTCCTCCTGCAGCATGTTGTACTCCTGCATCGTCATCTGGAGGCCGACAGAGAGGAGGCGTCACCGCCGAGTGTTTAACCTTTAACCTAAAACGTTAAAGCAGAACTATGCAAGATTTGCTTTAGCGCTCCCCCTACTGGTCTCCTGTGAAAGCTCACTGTCGTGTTTTCGGGACACAGACCCCGGGGGGAGGGGAGGGACCGGCCAATCACCGCCAAGTCTTTGTTTACCCCCACAGGGATTCTGAAACACATTTACTGAGGTTACAGACTGAGTTGCATAGTTCTGCTTTAAAGCCTGTTTACACCACAACAGTGCTGAAAACACAACTTTCTGAAAACATCCCGTTTCCATGGAAACAGAGAATGCCTGTATGAGCAGAGATGATAAAGTGGCTGCTGATGGAGTAGCAGACAGTGAAGTGATAGACAGAGGTGGTCAGTAACAAAGTAAACTTACTTAAGTACTGTACTTAAGTTATTTTTTTAAGGATCTGTACTTTACTTGAGTATAATTTTTTTCTGAGTACTTTTTACTTTTACTCCACTACATTTGGCAAATATATATTATACTTTCTAGTCCACTACATTTAAAAAAGGC
Organism: Salarias fasciatus; assembly: GCF_902148845.1. Taxonomy (NCBI): domain Eukaryota; kingdom Metazoa; phylum Chordata; class Actinopteri; order Blenniiformes; family Blenniidae; genus Salarias; species Salarias fasciatus. The sequence goes on from NW_021941229.1 coordinate 430,877, forward strand.
TCTCGTTACTCATTACCTCGCTCTTTTCTAGGGATGTGCCAGTACCGATACCAGGTATCGGGCGGATACTGGCCTTATTTCAAAGTATCAAGTACTCTTGAAGGCTACCGATACCAGCTGCCGATACTCGAGGCAAGAAAATCCCAGGCGTAGTGAGCCCTCCTCACCAGCAGATGGCGGTAGTGCAACCGAATGGGATGCAGGCTGCCGTTAAACATGAGAGAGGAAGAAGCCCTCCTCTCCAGGAGGGGGCGCTACACCGCAGCGGGCTGACTTCTCCATGAGTCTCATCCAGAGCAGAGACGACAGGATGAATCCAGAACGGCTGCTCGTCTCACCAGAACTTCACCGGAGTGGAAATTCTTTTAAATCAGTGAAAACGAGCCGAGCTTTGCAGAATGCAAACTCTCCAAACCGACAAAACACACGATTTAAGTTTCACTTTCATTTTCTTCATATTTGCGCTCCTTATTTCAGTTTGTGCCTCATAACAGCATTTTCCTCCTCGTGATTTTTCTGATAATTCGGCCGAGTTCAATATGGCAAATAATGAGGACTGGAGCGTGTTTCACCGCTAAAAGCGCGAGTGTTTTTTTGACGCTCAGCCGGAGGGCAGTGTGACTCTCGGCTCGGGGCACAGGACAGGTTAGATTAATGGTAAAATGTTTTTTCTCTCGCGATAACGCAGCACGTTATTACCGTTAACGGCCCAGCTATACAAAACATAAATACATTTCTGTTTACAGTTTACATACATTTCTTCTGTTCTTAATATTTCTTCTTTCTTCGTTTATGACTGCATTAACTGAACAGGAGCAGTCTTTCATTACATATATATACACACACACACATTTCAAAAGTGCTGAATTATGATTCACAGTATTACACGATTTACTTTTTGTACTTAAGTATTTTCTAAAGCAAATACTTCTTTATTTTTACTTGAGTAAATTTTTGATTTGCCAACTTTTACTTTTATTAGAGTAGTATTTCACTGGTAGTATCTGTACTTTTACTCAAGTAATAAAATGGAGTACTTCGACCACCACAGGTGACAGCGCCGTCCAGCCTGGGGGCGTCCCTGGCAGTGGGGGGCCGGCTGTGGAGACTGGACTCACTTTGCCTTTGATTTTTTCCTGCAGCTCTTTCTGCTTCTCCCGGTCTTTCTCCTGGTCCAGGTCGGAGCGGCAGGTCATGGACAGCTTCTTGATCAGCCTCTCCATCTCTTTCTTCTGCTCCTGTTTCTGCTCCACCTCCAGCTGCTTATACTTCCTCCAGTCATTGATGACTCCCTTTGGTCCTGTGAGAGAAACCAGCTTTGTTTTGGGGTAACAGAGGAAGTCGGTACGCTGCATCTCCACTGCATTCATTTCCTGCCACTGAGCTGAGCCGGAACACCAGTATTTGATCTGTTTTTTGGCATGCACCTGTGTTAACAGCACTGCCGTCTGCGCTGTAATCGATCTCGGGTTCGGCGGCTTCAGCGTCCCGGATGGTCTTCCTCTCTCCATCCTCATCCTCATTGTCGCTGCCTTCATCCTCACTGCTGCTGTAGTAGTACTGCAGCTTCTCCCCCAGGAGCTTATCGTCCAGCGTCGTCATGATTACCGGCAGAAGGAAACACACCAAACACACCCTGCCAGGGAAATGGATCATGAGAAGTTCACATCATCACCACCAGTCTGATGCTGAAGTCAAAAACAAGAGAATCAACTCTCGCAGAGGTGCAGCCAAAGACTACTGTCAGGGCCGCACACAAGAAGATTTTACCTGATTTAGTGTTGGAAAATCTTTCCTAAAGCATGCTGCAGCCTTTAAACATCCCAATAACTACATTTTACTCAAAAAGGAAAAGAAAATACTCCAGGATGCTCAAATCAGACAAAATGAACTGTCTATGATTAAAAGAGTCTCTGCTTGTTCATGCAGACACAACTTCTCCAAATACTCAGCTTTTACAAGCAGAAACCATAATATTAAGGTGATGTTATATTGAAGCAACGATATATTCATTTTCTGAGTGGTTCCATTTAGAAAATTAACATTCACAAAATGATTTTATTAAAATGGCATTAAAATGGTAAACCGCAGTGGTACATTTCCAACTGAAGGAAAAAGAATCACACGAACGTTGATAAAACAAGTGAAAATTGGGAATATCAGCAGCATCAGAGGATGCATGCAGCCCAATTCCCTAAATCCAAACTACAGGTTTTCATTGAGTATACGAGATGAAAATGTCTATACTTTCACAAAAAAAGCATAAAGTCAATTTGAGACGTCTGACCTGTGTTTCTAGTGAAAATACACTACAAGCACAGCAACTCTTTCAAAACGACGTCCCCAACAGTGAACCTTCAACAGAACCTTCTGCTGCAAAATACAGTGAAATGTCCAGAAACGTCGGTATCCTGCATGTTTTCCAAACCTCTAAACTCATTATGAACGTTTGCCACTCATACGATTTGTAGTTAAAAAAAAAACACAACGTTTTCTCAGATTTCTGTGATAATTCGCTTGGTGGTTTGATCGGAGACAGTTCTGGCTCATGATCCAAACCACTGCGAAGAAAATGTAGGAAGAAATCATGAAGCAGATATCCCTCTGGCCTCCGGACTGAAAACAATCTATACTGGTTCAGTAATCCTGGATAAAGCCATCCGAGCTGTGAGAGGTCTGACAGGAAGGCCATCAGTCCATACACTCACACAGTGTCAGGTTAATGCTGGAGGGCCGGTTTAGGAAGCTCGGCAGTGGCAGCTCCCCTGACAGCTTAGCTGTAGCTTGGTGACAATAAAACAAGCAATACCTCAAAAATTACACGATTCCAAAACAAGCCAGAAGCGATCATAAAATACAGTCGGTGTTTCACATTATATGGTTTCCCTGTTAACTGGGGACCGGACTTTCTAGCTGCAGCTAGAAACTAGATGACCAAATCAGACTCACAAAAGGTACGGCGCTTTGAACCTCGGGTAAGCATAGCCAAACGGGGTTAAGTACGGATTTCTGTCGGGGTTTAACGTCTGCTGTTACTGGCGGCTAAAGGAGTTGGTTCCCAGTCACACCGTCAGTCATCAGCTGACTTCCACCGGCAAATCCACCTCCGATGTTTCAGCTAACTCGGCAAGTTATGGACAGCTACTCTTCTGTCTGAGGGTGGAAACGATCCAACCAGTGAAGTCAATCCAGTCTCGTTTCTAAGGAGTTCAAACAGCTGATGCGCTCACGAGACTGAACGGCGTTAGCATTAGCCAGCGGAGCTAGTCAGAAGATACGAGCAACACGATTGTCTTGCTACAAAACTGAAAGAAGCTAATACTGGCCGATGAACACACCCGCTTTTAACGCACACAAACATATCCAAGCCGATATCTTACCTTGAAACTGGAACAAAGCAACGTTCTCAGCCCTGAGGTCCACCCGCTGTAGCTAATGCTAATCTGTTTAGCTCACCACAGGCCCCGCCCACCGCACCGTGATGCCTTCTTCTTCTTCTTCTTCCTTGGAGTTTAATGGCAGCTTGCATCCCAAACGGTTGCACTACCGCCATCTGCTGATCGTTCCCTCTCTATCTTATACTGTTATTACACTCTCTCTAGTAGTGCCGTTTCTCTTAGAAAAGTACTCAAATGTCCTCCACTTCTTCCCCACTTCAATATTTCCCTCATCCCTCCTCCTTCCATTCCTTCTTGTCTTAATCCTGTCATCATCTTCTTTCTTTCCTGATAATACCTCCTGCAGTTCACGAACACATGTTCCACTGTTTCTGGCTCCTGACATAAATCACAGAGTCCTGTAGGATGTCTCCCTATCAGCTGCTTTGTGCTATTCAGGTATGTGTGTCCAATTCTCAGCCTTGTAATAGCTGTCTCCTCTTTCCTGCTGCCTCCTCCCACCCTCGTGCTCCCCACTTCCTTCTGTATGCCGTAAAGGTGTCTTCCTCTTTCTTCCGTGTCCCAACGCAGCTGCCACTTCCTATTTACTTCTGTCCACACTATGGACCTCCCCTCTGACCTGGACAGCCTGATGGGAGTATCAATATGTGCTTTCCTCACTGCTTCTTTGGCCATCTTGTCAGCTCTCTCATTTCCTCCCACACCTACATGAGCAGGAACCCACACAAATACAATTGCCACCCCTTCTCCCTTAATTCCTTTGTGTTCCAACAATACTGAATCAATTAAGTCTGGTCTACTGCTTGACATACCTGACCGGATGCTCTTTAGTACAGACACTGAATCACTGCAGATGATTACTTTGTTTGTCCTACTTTCTCTAACCCACCTCAGTGCCATCAAAATGGCAGACATCTCCACAGAGAACACACTAAGGTGGTCTGATGTTCTGCTGTTCATTGTCCTTCCGTGACCAGCTACCACTACCGCCGCTCCTGTCGCTCCCGTCTCTTGATCTTTTGACCCATCAGTGAAGACTTGGACGTAATCATGATACTTCTCCTCTACATATGCATAAAATGCACATGCAAGCTCTTGGCCTTTCTTCTTCCCAGATATTTCCATCAGTCCAAAATCCATCACCCTGGTATCCATCTTCCACACAGGAATGGCAGGCCAGATCACCGGTGAACAGAACTCCAGATCCTCCACTCCCAGTTCTCTGGCAGTTGACCCTCCAGTCCAGCCGAAGCTGAGTTTTCCTCCTCTTCCTCTCTCCCAGCAGTTCCGAATCACCTCATTTGTCGGATGGAGTTCTCCATAACCCCTCAAGTATGTCCAATAGTTGGCACTTAACTGGTTCCTACGTAGATCAAGCAGTAGTTCTCCTGCTTCCACTTGGAGCGCACACACTGGGGAAGTTTTAAGTGCTCCTAAACAGACCCTCAGAGCCTGGGCCTGGACTCCATCCAATCTTGCCAACACTGACTTTGCCGCTGACCCATATGCCACACTTCCATAATCTAGTCTGGATCAGATTAGTGCTATGAATATACGTTTTAAGGATGCCGTGTCAGCCCCCCATTTCACCCCTGCAAGACTCTTCATAACGTTAATTACTTTCTTACACTTCCCCACTAAATGTGATATATGCTCACTCCATGTTAAACGTGTGTCAAAGTGCAACCCCAAGAACCTAAAGCTATCCACTCTCTCAATACTTTGTCCATACATTCTCACTTCATTCCCTTCTGTACCTCTCCTTTGGGTAAAAAACATCACCTTTGTCTTCCCTACTGAAAACTTAAATCCCCATTTTATCCCCCACTCTTCAGTCTGCCGAACCCCTTCCTGCAGCTGACACACCACGTGCCCCACATTCCTCCCTCTTTTCCATATAGCCCCATCATCAGCAAAAAGCGATTTCCCCATACCTCTAGGCAAGCTTACAAAAATATCATTAATCATTGCTGTAAAGAGAGTGGGACTGATGACACTTCCCTGCGGTGTTCCATTCTCCACAACATAACTGTTGGATAGTTCTGTGCCTATTTTCACTTGGATGGTTCTTCCCTTCAAAAAGTCCAGGACCCAGTTGAACATTCTCCCTCCAAGCCCCACTTGATGCAGCTTAATCATCAGACCTTCCCTCCACATCATATCATAAGCTTTCTCCACATCGAGAAAAACTGCTGCAACAACTTCCTTATTTACCTGTGCTTTCCTTATTTCATCTTCAAGACACAGGACTGGGTCCATCACACACCTACCTCTTCTAAATTCACTCTGATGGGAGGCCACCAGATGTCTTCTTTCCATATAATGCATTAGTCTTTCATTCACCATCCTCTCCATCACCTTGCAGATATTTGAAGTCAGTGCAATAGGTCTGTAGTTTTCTGGTTCACTGTCATCCTTCCCAGGCTTCCTTATTGGAATTATTATTGCTTCTTTCCAGCTGTTTGGGATGATGCCTTCGTCCCATACTTTATTGAATAACCCCAGCAGCTTCTTCAGGCCCACCTCTCCTAAATGTTTTAGCATGGTGTAACACACACCATCTTTCCCCGGTGCAGTCCTCTTTGTCTTTTCCAAAGCTCTAATGAGCTCCTCCATGCCAAAGGGAGAATTTCCATCATCCTCATCATTGCTTTTCCGGTGCAGAGCTACTAGATTCTTCTTCTTGGTTTCATCCCGACCTCTTCTCCCTTCCTCTGACAAGTTATGTGAACTGTGTATTTTGACAAAGGCTTTAACCATGACTTCTGCTTTTTCCTTGTTGGTTACTGCAACTCTTTCACCATTCCTTAACACCAGATAATTCCACTCTCTTCTATCTCCCCCCATTTTCCTAATCATTCCCCATATCTCTCCCACCTGTGTATCCCTACCAATTGAATTTAAGTATCCCCTCCAATGCGCTTGCTTTGCCTGTCTCACTGTTTTCCTCACTACTGCTTGAGCCTGTTTATACTGAATCATGGCCTGGAAACTATGAGCTCTTTTCACAGCCTTAAACGCTTTATTCCTGCTCCTGACTGCTTCTTTGCATTTATCATCCCACCATGGAACTAGCTTCCTCCTCCCTTTACCGTTGCTTTTGGGAATAGCCTCTTCTGCTGCCTGTATTATGCCCTTTTTTATTTCATTATCCAACACCTCTATGCTCAAATGCTCATCAACCTGGTTTAAATACATTTCACTGACCCTCTCAAATTTCCCCCAGTCTGCCTTACCATACACCCATCTGGCTCCCCTCTCCCCTTTAGCCACTGTCACAGCCAAGCCTATATTACATAGCACTGGGTAGTGATCACTTCCTATAGTTCCTTTACACACCCTCCAATCACACACTGCCGCCAGTCTACTAGAAACCATTGTTAAATCCAGCACCGACTCCCTCCCTGTGCCCACATCAATCCTCGTTTTACTTCCATCATTTAAACACACTAAATCCCCCTCCTCTAACAGTTCTGCTATTACCTGGCCATTACTGTCAATCCTCTCACTTCCCCACAAAGTATTATGCGCATTAAAATCCCCACACCAGATCAGGTTATTTCCCCCATGTCCCTCAATCCTTTCCAGTTCATTTAACTGAAGTCTTTTACTTGGGTTATAGTAGTTAATGACTACCAACTTTTTACTATCTCCCCACACTTCTACTGCAACATATTCCTGCTCTACCCCAACACCTAGTACCCTGTAAGGTATCCCTCGCTTGACAAATGTAACACACCCACCCCCAGCACCCTCCTTCCGATCCCTTCTCACAGACACATAGCCATATATCACAAAGTCCACATTAGGCTTCAGCCAGGTTTCCTGAACACATATAACATCTGGCCTGTCCTTTCTTGATTCTATGAACTGCTTAAAGTCTTGCCCATTAGCAATAACACTCCTTGCGTTCCAGTGTAGAATTAACATTATGATTATCACCCACATACTGGCTCCTGGCTGCTGCTACCTGCTTGTCCTCTTATTTCTAGTCCATCCCTTATTTCTTCCCATTTCAGCCCTTCCATACCCAGATGGTGCACAGCAGCTATCACAATAACCTGAATCCTGTCAGTTTTAGACTTAATACCAGCTGTAGCGTTTATCACTCCAGCTATAAAGGTCACCAGCTTCTTCTTGTCTTCCCACGCTTTCTTCTTTTCTAACTTTTCCTTCTCCTCCATTAGTTCCTTATTACGCCCATCACTGTCATTTTGCTTTCCTCCCATTACCACCCTGGCTGCTTCAGCATATGATACCTTTTGCTTCCTTTTAATCTGCTGTGTCTCCACCTCCCTCCACCTCCCTCCTCATTACCTCACACCCCCAGAAGGCGGCGCTATGACTCCCTCCACAATTACAACACTTCACCTGAGCACCTTCTTGACACTCACCATATCCATGCTCACCACCACACCGAACACATCTGGCCCTTCTTTTACACCCACTAGCAACATGTCCAAACTCCTGACGCTTGAAGCATCTCAGTGGCTTTGGAATGAACTCTCTCACCCTGTACCTCATTAACCCATAATATACCTCACTGGGGAGAGAACCTTCTTCAAATACAATCAGCACCATTTCTGTGTTTTTCTTTTCCACTCCTTTAGTCATCCTAACCACACTTTTAACTTTGTTATTTGCCATTTTCAATCCCTCTGTAAGCTTTTTGATATCCACCGTTAGGGGTATCCCATATATAACCCCCTTACATCCTTCATTCTTCTCCCCTACTGTCACCACTTTGAACACCTTCACCTTCCCGACATTCAGCAGCTCCTTTGCCTTCCTAACTTGCTCCTCACTGACACATCCCACCAGCAGGTTCCCATCCCCCAGCACTCTGGCATACTTCACCTCCCCAACCTGGTCCCTAAGCACTCTTGTGAGTTTTAGCGGATCCATTTTCTTTACTCCTCCCTCTCCTTCAAACCTCACTACAACGTTGATCACTTCTCCCTTCTGCCGTCGCTTTCCCTCATTCTCACTACAGGTTCCTCCGCTGTCACTGCTCGACTCCCCGCCCACACTATCAGTATTCTTCTTCCTCTTTCTTCTCCTTTTCATCTGCCAATCCCCGGGATCTATTCCCTCGTTTTCCCTCTCTCTCTCCATCCCTGCCCACCACCCTCTCAAGAGCAGGCACCGAGCCGCCCAGCTCCAGAAATCCTATTTTACTACGTGCCTACTCGACTACTTGCTTCAGCAGAGTTCCCGCGTTCGCAGCCCACACCCGGCTCGTGACCCACCGTGATGCCTTCAGGGCTCCCTCCTTCTTCTTCTTCTTCTTCTTCTTCTTCTTCTTCTTCTTCTTCTTCTTCTTCTATTAGATTTCCGGCAGCATAGACGCTTACTGGCGTATTACTGCCCCCCACAGTTCAGGACAGGATTGTACTCTCTCAAATCTTCTGATACAGGCCAGTGGAATGGAGAAAAGCCAACACTCTTCTCTCAACAGCTCGAGTCTCCTTCCCCCGACTGAACAGGGTTTTATAGTCCAAAGAGGAAATTCCGAATCCTTCCAGATCTTCAGCCAGCTGCGCTCTCTCTGCCCAATACTTCTCACAATGAAAGAGGACATGTACCACAGTCTCTTCTGCTCCACACTCACACAGTCCGTCCAGATGTTTCCTGACTATTTTCAAGCAGCTAGCCAGGCCACAGTGTCCAAATCTCAGGCGGGTCAGCTTGACTGTGTCTCTTCTGTCATTACCCATATACACACACTTTCCTTCGACAGATGGATGTGCTGAGTAATACAGCCTCCCTTTCACTTCACTGCTCCACTCTTCCTGCCACTGTTTTTCGAGCCCCTCCTTTATGGCACTGTAAAACTCTGGTTTTCCTAAAGGCATTCTAACCTTCACATTACCCCTCCGGAGCGAGTACTTTGCGAGCCTGTCAGCCACTTCATTCCCCTCTACCCCTGAATGAGCTGGAACCCAGAGGAACGCCACATCACACCCCCCTTTTTCCACCCTGAGCAGGCTTATCAAAGCTTCATTTATGAGGTCAGCCCTGGCTTGTGATGTCCTGCTCCTCAAGGCCATCAAGGCAGCAGCTGAATCAGCAAATAACAACTCTGTCTGGCTTGACTTGCTCGACCCACCATAATGCCCAAATTATTGCCATTATTTCAGCGGCAAACACAGATGTCCCATTTGTCACACGTAGACCTTGATGGACTTGAGGGTCTGCCACATAAATTCCACACCCAGTTCTTTGACTGTCGGGGTCCTTAGAACCATCCGTAAAGATTTGTAAATGCGCCCCCCATGCATAGCTTAGGTAGCCTTCAACCTGAGAGCTAGAGATGCCTTCCCTCTGCTTCCAGTCTAGCAGTGTTAGGTCTACAATAGGCTCTGGGAGCAGCCACATTGGCACAATTGACCAGAATGCATGTATCAGGCCTTTGTCTTTGTCTAGTCCCACTCTCCCAGCCAATTCTCCAGCTCCCGAAAGGAAGTTTCCTTTTTTCCTCCCATCGGAGAACTCCCAATTTTCATTAATTAAGCACTTGGCTGAGAGACTCAGACTACTACCATTTAGTTTTGCCCAATAATGCAAACCTAATTTGCTACGCCTAATTCTAAGTGGCCATTCTCCCATTTCAACTAATAGAGCAGAGATGGGCGTTGTACAAACGGCCCCGCAGCATGTTCTTCGCCCCCTCACTTGGACAACATCTAGTTTGTCCAGAGTGGACTTCGCGGCAGACCCATAAACAAAGCTCCCATAGTCTATTGCTGACCTAATCATCGCTTGATATATCATGAGCATGGTCCCCCTCTCTGCTCCCCAGTCACTCCCAGCCAGACACCGAAGAATGTTAATCACCTTTTCACATTTACTCTGAACCTTTCCTATGTGGATTTTCCAGGTGAGTCTTTCATCTAGCCACATTCCCAAGAACTTGAATTCTTTAACCTGCTCTAAGGGGGCCCCATACAATTTCAGTTGGGTTTGAGGGATTTTCTTTTTAAAGCCAAACACCATGAAATTGCTTTTACAACAGATATTTTAAAACTCCACTTATTTGCCCATTCCTCTATTGCTTTTAATCCTTCCTGCATTTTCTTAAATAAAAACTTTACATTCCTGTCTCTTTTCCATATGGCCCCATCATCTGCAAAAAGTGACCTCCCGAACCCTTGCCCCACATTTTTAAAAATATCATTAATCATGACATTGAAGAGGACTGGACTGATAACTGACCCCTGTGGGGTGCCATTCTCTATGTCAACCATCTCAGAGAAAGTTCCCCCCACTCTAACCTGAATTGTTCTTCCAATGAGGAAATCCTTAATCCAGTTAAGCATCCTCCCCCTCACTCCTGCATCATAAAGTTTAATTAAAACACCTTCCTTCCAAACTGAATCATAGGCCTTTTCAATGTCTAAAAACACTCCAACTACAGCCTCCTTATTTGCCATGGCTTTCCTTATCTCAAGGTCCAGGACTGCTACAGAGTCCATTGCTCCTCTTCCAATTCTGAAACCATTTTGATAATCCACAAAAAATTCACTTGTTTCTAGAAAGTACACAAGCCTGTTGGTTACCATATGTTCCATTATTTTACACAGCACCGATGTCAGCGCTATAGGACGATATGAATCGGGCTTTGAGGCATTCTTTCCTGGCTTCAGAATTTGAATAATTACAGCATGCTTCCACTCCATAGGTAAGCTTCCTGCCTTCCAAATAATATTAAATAGCATTAAAAGTTCTTCAAGCACAGTATCATTTAGATGCTTGAACATCTCATAACACAGCCTATCTTTTCCTGGGGCAGTGTTGGCCCCGGCCTGAATAGCCTCCTTCAATTCTTTAAGAGAGAAGAACAGATTGAAGGAGCCACTATTTTCATGACAATAGTTTAGCTTCCATTTTTCTTGTCTTAATATTTCAGCTCTACTCCTCAACCCTTCCTCTCCCAATATAGCTAAGTTGTGGACTGCCTGAAATGCTTTAACAAGCATGTTAGCTCTCTCTATGTTGCTTACAGCCTCCCTCGTTCCATCATTCAGTACTGGCATTATATACTTTTTAAATTTCCCTGACATTCTGTGAACTCTGGACCAAACTTCCTTAATGGGAGTGTCGGGGCCTATCGTACCACAATACTTCCTCCAACATCCCCTCTTGGCATCTTTAATAGTTCTCCTAGCGACAGCTCTTAACCTTTTGTATTCGACTGCATTTATTAGAGTAGGATATTTCCTTAACTTCCGATAAGCCCTGTTTCTGTTTTTAATGGCTGCTTCACAGTCCTTATTCCACCAAGGAACAGCTACTCTGCCTTTGGGACTCTGCCTTTGAGGAATTGAGTTTAGTGACGCTCCCAGCATCATTGAGGAAAAGGACTGATTAATTAAAGGAGTCTATTGTCCCGTCACTTTCAACTTCCCCCACCAGGGCCGCAGTCTCCTCTTCAAACTTACCCCACTCGGCAAGAGCAAAATGAAATGCTTTAGGCCTTTCTTCCATTTCCTCTGATAAATTCCTGCCACACCTACTCCAAATAGGGAAATGATCACTGCCCATTATGTTTCCATCTAAGGGATCCCACTCCCCAACTCTAGCTAGCTCTGGAGATGCAAGAGTAAGATCAATACATGACAGTCTACCTGTCTCTACCTGAATCCTGGTGGGTCTTCCATCATTCATGACTACTAACCCATGCCTATCTAAAAAGTGCTCTACTATTATTCCATTCCTATCCCTCTTTGAACTTCCCCACAAAGGATTATGGGCGTTGAAGTCCCCAGTCCAGATTACAGGGGATCTGACCTTTTCCATTATTTTGTCTAGCTCTTCCTGCACTAACAGCTCACATGGATTGTAGAAATTGACTACAGTGATTTTCCCCTCCGAACCCCATATTTCAATTACAACACATTCAAGGCTGGAACCTGTGTCCACTACTTTGTGCAGAACTCCTGTTTTAATAAACACAGCACACCCACCTCCCGTTGAGTCTGCTCTATCCTTCCTTACCTCCATATAGCCCGCTATAACAAAGTCTAAACAAGGTTTTAACCAGGTTTCTTGAATACATATCAGGTCCGGCTTATCCTCTCCATTGGCAACATATTTCTTGAGTTCTTGACCATTTGCAGTTAAACTCCTTGCATTCCATTGCAAGATGAAAAACATAAAAGCTAGTTTAATCTTCACTGCTTTCCCCTTCATCGACCTCAATTTCCTCGATCTCCCTCTCCGGTGGCCTGGGTGTTTTAATCTGACCATCTGTCACAAACTTATGCAGAACCGCAGGGTCATAGGAAATTCCCAGAAACTTCCCTGCTGCCTCACCTACTGCCCTTGTAACATCAGAGCAGCTCAGTTCTTTGCCTTTTGCAGCTTTTAAGCTGGTAGCATATACCACATCAACCATGAACGCCAGTAAACTTTCCTTTTTCATCACAATAGAATCTCATGGCACAAAAGAGCTGGAGGAAACTGGGGACACTGAATGGGACACCTGGGCGTGAGAACCTGCATAAATGGATACAACATCACTTTTTCCTTCTACCTTTTTAACAGCCTCTGCATAAAAGATCTTATGCTGCTCTTTCACCTCCTGGACCTGCTTTGCTTTTTCAAAATGTGGACCCCCCGTGGAGGAAGCCATATGAGTGCCTCCGCAGTTGCAACACTTTGTTTCAGTCACTTCGCATTTTAACAGATCATGCCCGCCCCCGCATTTGGAGCATCTTTGTGCACCGCGACATGATGCTGCCACATGGCCAAATCTTTGGCATTTAAAGCACCTAAGCGGAGGTCTCTCATATTTCTTCACTTGGAAGGACAGACAGCCAAAGAAAATTCTGGGTGGCAGACTATCCCCTTCAAAAGTTATCAATAGGGGAGCGTTCTGATTTCCCCCTTCCCGAGCTCTGAAACGCTTAACCTCATTAACTTTCGCTCCTCCGATCTGCTCCTTCATCTCTGCCTCTGTAATGTCAGCACACACGCCAGAAATTACTCCTTTGATCCCCTCACTTCTGTTTAGTATGGATGCTTCCACGCTTAGCCCCGCTATCCTTTTAACCATGCCCGCTTTCTTCTGTGCATCTACATTTTTACATGTCGCCAAAAGCTGGCCATTTGCGAGAATCCTTGCCTCCACCTCACCCACTCCCTTAAGAGATTCAGCAATTTTTAGAGGATTAACAGCTCTGAACCCCCCCGTTCCCTTTGGATCCTTCAGTTTAAACACTACTTTTAGCTCATCCGTCTTCCTCATTTTTTCACTCGTCATCCCTCGATCCTCCTCAGCGCCTCGCTTACGACCAACTAGTATCCCCCCCTCCCCTCCCCTGGCCGAAGCCATGTCCAGTCCTTGTCCTCCTCTAACCAGAGCAATCTGATCTGCACAGCTCGATGATGGGAAAGGGATGAATATATTTCAAATGGCAAAACCGTCCTTGGAGGAATTGTACTTATCGACCGCTCTCTGACAATCCAGTCACACTGGCGTCCGACGTCACTTCCTCCGACCCCCCACTCCCCTCCCGCCTTCAGGGCTCCCTTCTTCTTCTTCTTCTTCTTCTTCTTCTTCTTCTTCTTCTTCTTCTGTGTTGTTTAACGGCGGATGGCTCCATTTCAACAGGCGCATTACCGCCTCCTATCGCCATAGAGTGGTATCAAAGAACAATCTAAATTCTGTTTATTAACCCCGTTAAAACAAGGTATGAGATTAATGCATTCCGACTATATACCACACTTTTCAGGGAAAACTGATGAATTCCTTCTTTACTTAATTCCTCTTTGAAAATGGACCTTTCACTATCGTAATGAGAGCAATCAAACAAAACAGGCAAACAGTTTCTGGAGAATTATTATTACATTTCTCACAATACCCAGTCATGTGCTTTCCAATTAGATGCAGAGAACTATTTAAATAGGTGTGACCCAACATTATTCGATTGACTACTGCTTGCTCTTTTCTCGTCCTCCCGACGGTGGAACACCAACAAATAATATTGTAGCGTTATGACACTGAAGCAAATACTGGGAACTACTTTTTCTTTTGAAATCACTACGCCCAGACAAGTAGTTCCGTCTTAGCAATCTTCGCATAAACAACTCAATCTCATAATTTTGCATTAATATTTCACAGCGTAGTGAATGTGTGGATTATAACGTGTCCACCAAAGTGTTTTGGGGTTGTTGGATTGTGTATTTGATGAGTTTGACGAGGGGGAACAAAAATACCATCCACTTCCATTGTGTCCGTCCTGAAAACCTTCCCCGACTCAACTCTGAATAAACAACAGCTCGCCCTCACAAAAACAGTAAGTATACTGTTCGAAATGACTAATGAATTGCGCTAAACGGGCCAATTTGCCAAAATGTTGAAGTATCGCTTTAATCATACCGAAATATATTTGATACCATGCAAGGATTGCTGCTATATTTAGTCATTATGTTTCTTCCCTTTTCTTCAAATTAATAACATTGATGACGGTCAAATTATGCATGAATCTTATGTTGTCTCTGTCAGACATGGGGTACTTCCAGGGAGTTCACCTGAAAATTCAATCAATCAATCATTTATGGTATAGTATCTGCCATAGTATGGCAGAAAATACACACATAAACAAGAGCAAGTCTTCAAACACATGCTCAGTGCTTTTCAAAAACTGTTTTTGAGGTCGTTCGTTGTGGAAATGGTCCTCCATGTCATATTGACATGGAAACGTATATACATTTTGACACACAAATGGAATATCAGAGTATTTTACATTGAAATTAAAGGATTCATGTGAGGCCTGGATAACACTCTGGCGTCTCGTATTTCAGTTTTTGCACCATAAAACATTATAATATACATAAGTGTTGTACTTTTCACCCAGCAGTACTTAGAGAGTACTGTAATTAAAATTAATTTAACATTAGTTACATTAGAGCCTCTACTGTTTGAACTGCTGAATATTTCCCCACATCATGAATGTCTGCACAATCAAGCAATATGTCCTGTGAGTGAAATTTCTATCAGATCGATAAGTTATAATGCAGTTTCCATTTTCACCACGAGAGGACACTCTAACTATAATCTTTTTATTGCTGGCATCTTGCCACTCAGCAAAAACATTCCTGAAAGTTTGAATGGTCCTTGTTGCTACTGTTTTGCGTAACCCACTCCATCCCTCAGGGCTGCAGAGCGCTGGCAACAGTCCCACTCCAGTCCTGGATGATACCAGACAAGACAAATCAATCACAGACCAGAAACCAGAGATGAAGCTTCTCAAACTGTTCATGTGATCAAGCTCAGTCACAAATAAGAAACAGGGATGTTTATAGACGTGATAATCATTTTGAGCATTCCTTCTATGAAGCCATACTCTATGTAGCTCTGGCGCCAATGTTTTCTTTTGACAGATTCAGTTTTTCTTCCGCTGCTGACCATTTTAATGTCAATGTTTAAAATGCATTAAATGCTGATTAAACTCATTTTAAAATACTGCTCACTGCTCGAGACAACAATCATTTCTTAAGTCCCTTTAACAAAACGTGAAAATGTTTCTGTGCTTTCGCTTCAGAAAAAGATGTCTATTTCCAAGGAAATGCTAACATGGTGGGCAGGAAGAACGTGCTGCAGTGGCGTTCCTCCAAATTTCCATGGAAACAGAGCATTCAGAACGTTGTCATGAAAACTGAGCCCAAACGGGAGGAAAGTTCAGTGTTTTCACTGGAAATGGTTGTGAAGAAGCCTCAGTCAGTTGAAATGAGCAGACAGTCCTCCACATCGTGTCTACCGTTTTATTTCAGTGGTTGAAAATCAATGTACAGACACTCCAGACTCTTACTACAGTGGCAGTAGATTCCAGACCTTTACTACAGTGGCAGTACTTTCTATACCTTTACTACAGTGGCAGTAGATTCCAGACCTTTACTACAGTGGCAGCAGGTATTCTGAAGCTTCTGAAGAGACATCTGTTGAATGAGACAGACGGATCGCTAGCTGAAGGTAAATGATTCCTGTGATTCTCTGCGGTCAGCTGATGCTCTCCTTCATGTTGGGATCATGGAGGCTCACAGCTCATCAGTCTGAACTGTCCCTGGCCTTGGCGGTTCCTCTGCCGGCACCCTGAAGGCCACGTAAGGACACGTCCTGGTGTTCAAACAGACCAACTTCTTCAGCGTGGCTGAGTTCACGATGTCGAAGCCCACTTTTCCCCCGAAGGTGCTGGGCTTCCAGTAGTCTGGAGAACAGATAGGGTTTCCCAGGAGGCCCTTGAGGGAGAACGGGGCGCCCATCTCGACCATGCTTTCTCCAAATATGGCACCCTTTCGAGTTTTCTCCAACATCAAGCCGGGGTAGAATTCCAGAGCGTCGATATCACCATAGAACTCTTGGAGCGCGGCGGCGATCTCCTCGTCATCTGAGAAATCACCATCAGGACGACTCAGTCAGGGTGCAGAACGACAGAAGACTTTAAGTTTCCTGTCGACATGAAGCTGCTCTGACTTCAGATGAAGACCACCCAGCTCCACCTCCTCTACTGCTACACCACCCAGCTCCACCTCCTCTACTGCTACACCACCCGCCTCCACCTCCTCTACTGCTACACCACCCAGCTCCACCTCCTCTACTGCTACACCACCCAGCTCCACGTCCTCTACTGCTACACCACCCAGCTCCACGTCCTCTACTGCTACACCACCCGCCTCCACCTCCTCTACTGCTACACCACCTCCTCTACTGCTACACCACCCGCCTCCACCTCCTCTACTGCTACACCACCTCCTCTACTGCTACACCACCCGCCTCCACCTCCTCTACTGCTACACCACCCAGCTCCACGTCCTCTACTGCTACACCACCCAGCTCCACCTCCTCTACTGCTACACCACCCAGCTCCACGTCCTCTACTGCTACACCTCCCAGCTCCACCTCCTCTACTGCTACACCACCTCCTCTACTGCTACACCTCCCAGCTCCACCTCCTCTACTGCTACACCACCTCCTCTACTGCTACACCACCCGCCTCCACCTCCTCTACTGCTACACCACCCAGCTCCACCTCCTCTACTGCTACACCACCCAGCTCTACTCCTCTTTCATCACTTCACTTTAGTTCAGCACCAACTGCAACACAGTCATGTCTGGAAAACCCAACCGATCCACATGAGCAGGCACAGGCTACTGTGGACAGGAAACACTGCCTTTTAAAAGGAAGAACCCTGCAGAACCAGGCTCAGAGGAGAACCCTGCAGAACCAGGCTCAGAGGAGAACCCTGCAGAACCAGGCTCAGAGGAGGAGAACCCTGCAGAACCAGGCTCAGAGGAGCAGAACCCTGCAGAACCAGGCTCAGAGGAGAACCCTGCAGAACCAGGCTCAGAGGAGAACCCTGCAGAACCAGGCTCAGAGGAGAACCCTGCAGAACCAGGCTCAGAGGAGGAGAACCCTGCAGAACCAGGCTCAGAGGAGGAGAACCCTGCAGAACCAGGCTCAGAGGAGAACCCTGCAGAACCAGGCTTAGAGGAGAACCCTGTAGAACCAGTCTCAGAGGAGGAGAACCCTGCAGAACCAGGCTCAGAGGAGAACCCTGCAGAACCAGTCTCAGAGGAGGAGAACCCTGCAGAACCAGGCTCAGAGGAGAACCCTGCAGAACCAGGCTCAGAGGAGAACCCTGCAGAACCAGGCTCAGAGGAGGAGAACCCTGCAGAACCAGGCTCAGAGGAGGAGAACCCTGCAGAACCAGGCTCAGAGGAGAACCCTGCAGAACCAGGCTTAGAGGAGAACCCTGTAGAACCAGTCTCAGAGGAGGAGAACCCTGCAGAACCAGGCTCAGAGGAGAACCCTGCAGAACCAGGCTCAGAGGACGAGGCTTCCTGCTGTTCCAGTTGGCGTGAGGGGACAGAGACAGGGAATGAGAGGACAGACAGACTGATTCTCTGAATCAGCTCAGAGTTCCTCCACTGAATGCAGGTGGATCAGGACAGGAGTCCTCAGAAGATGAACCTTGGGGGTCCTGAGAGAGAGAGAGGGACCACAGGAGGACGAGAACGTGCATAGACAAGAAGACAGACAATGGTTAATGACTTCTAGTAGTGAAACATGAAGAAAAGGAGAAAAGAGAGAAGTGAAGCAGGACTGGGAGCCGGTTCCACATGGTAGGAGCCCAGTGTTAAGTAACCCACCTGCAGCCCCTGGGTCTGGGCCGTCTCATTCAATCAATGGATCAGCTGTTCTGATGGATGCCCAGTGTGCAGCCCCTCAATCACTGCAATGTTCCACTTTTGAGACAACCCCTTCCTCCAGTGTTTACACTTTGTTGTCCAGTCCAGTTAGTGGTCTGCCAATACAGGACACTAGAGGCAGTTTGCCCCCTTTGAGTCCAGGTTGTCTCATTAGACCAATGGACATGCAGCTCCGATTAATGACCTGCATGCGATCCCTCAATCACAGCAACATTCCACTGTTTCAACTTTTAGTCTCCCATTGTGGAATGAACTGTCAATCCCAGAGACACCGAGACACAGATGGTGGAGAGACAGAGGGAGGGAGAAAGAGACAGAGAGAGAGAGCTCAAAACCTCCAGCAGCACCACTAAGAAGATGGTCCAGGAAAGCCTGCAGCAGCCCTAAACTGTCAGCTTTATTAAAAAGAAAGGTCTGAAGTCTTAAAGCAGAGACTGAGTCAGCCTCTCTCACAGACTCTGGGAGCTGGTTCCACATAGCAGGAGCCTGATAGCTAAAGGCTCTGCCTCCTGTTCTACTGTAGAGAACCAGGAACCTCCAGCAGACCTGAGAACCAAGCGTTCTCCTGGGACAGTCTGGGACTACCAGCTGTTTAGGATCTGATGGTTCCTGGTTGTTCAGAGCTCCATAGGTTAAGAGGAGGATTTTAAATTCTATTCTAGATTGAACAGGAAGCAGTGAAGGGAAGCTCATGTTGTTCTGATGTGTTCTCTCCTGCCGGTTCTCCTCAGAACTCTTGCTGCAGCATTTTGAACCAGTTGGAGGTTTTTCTCCAGTTGTTGTTCCTGATGACAGGAATTCCAGTAGTCTGCTCTGAGGAGCAGATGATGGACTCATTTCTCAGCATGGCTTTGAGTCAGCATGTTCCTGATGTTAGAAATATTAACAGGTAAAGAAGGAGGTCCTGCAGACCTGTTTAATCTGGGAGTTGAAGGTCAAAGGTCACTCCAGGTTCCTCACTGGGGGTTAAAGCAACAGCAGCCAGGGCCACTGTTTGTTTACATCATTTTTCTCTCAGGTGTTTCGGGCCAAATAGAATAACTTCTGTTTCATCTGAATTTAGGAGGAGAAAATTATGACTCGTCCAGGTTTTTATGTCATGAAGACAAACCAGGACAGAGACCAGGACAGGGACCAGGACAGAGACCAGGACAGAGACCAGGACAGGGACCAGGACAGGGACCAGGACAGGGACCAGGACAGGGACCAGGACAAGGATCAGGACAGAGATCGGGACAGAGGCCAGGACAGAGACCAGGACAGGGACCAGGACAGGGACCAGGACAGGGACCAGGACAGGGACCAGGACAGGGACCAGGACAGGGATCAGGACAGAGATCGGGACAGAGATCGGGACAGAGGCCAGGACAGAGACCAGGACAGGGACCAGGACAGGGACCAGGACAGGGACCAGGACAGGGACCAGGACAGGGACCAGGACAGAGATCGGGACAGAGGCCAGGACAGAGACCAGGACAGAGACCAGGACAGAGACCAGGACAGAGACCAGGACAGGGAGCAGGACAAGGATCAGGACAGGGACCAGGACAGAGACCAGGACAGGGACCAGGACAGGGACCAGGACAGAGACCAGGACAGGGACCAGGACAGGGACCAGGACAGGGACCAGGACAGGGACCAGGACAGGGACCAGGACAGAGACCAGGACAGAGACCAGGAGAGAGATCAGGACAGAGACCAGGACAGGGACCAGGACAGGGACCAGGACAGGGAGCAGGACAGAGACCAGGACAGAGACCAGGAGAGAGACCAGGAGAGAGATCAGGACAGGGAGCAGGACAGGGAGCAGGACAGAGACCAGGACAGGGAGCAGGACAGAGACCAGGACAGGGACCAGGAGAGAGATCAGGACAGGGAGCAGGACAGGGAGCAGGACAGAGACCAGGACAGGGAGCAGGACAGGGAGCAGGACAGAGACCAGGACAGAGACCAGGACAGAGACCAGGACAGGGACCAGGACAGAGACCAGGACAGAGACCAGGAGAGAGACCAGGAGAGAGATCAGGACAGGGAGCAGGACAGGGAGCAGGACAGAGACCAGGACAGAGACCAGGACAGAGACCAGGACAGGGACCAGGACAGAGACCAGGACAGAGACCAGGAGAGAGACCAGGAGAGAGATCAGGACAGGGAGCAGGACAGGGACCAGGACAGGGAGCAGGACAGAGACCAGGACAGGGAGCAGGACAGGGAGCAGTCCTCTATCTGAGGCTGTAAGATCATGAGTGACTTTCACCAGAGCTGTCTCTGTACTGGGATGAGCTCTAGAACCTGACTGGAAAGACTCTAACAGGTCATTGTTCTATAAATGGTCACAGAGCTGACTCCAACAGCTTCCTCTAGGATTCCAGAAATGAAGGGAAGGTTGGATATCGGTCTGTAACTTGTTAGAACTCCTGGATCAAGGGGGGCTTTAGAGGAGAGGTTTGATAACAGAACCTTGAAGGCCTGTGGAACGTCCACATCCCTCAAACTTGAGTAATGGTTTCCCACTTCTCCAAGACCGTTGGTCCAACGTATCTACCGTCTCTCCTCAGTAGCCGTCAATCATAACCAACATCAACCGTGACCTTTTAGCCTCATCTCTGCATCCTGTCCCCCCTACTCCAACAGCCCAGAGCGTCAGACCGCCAGTCCCAGCTCCCCAGGAGAGCCTGGCAACCCTTCAATTTAAACTTTAACTGTGTCTAAGAAACAATGATGAGTTAATTCAATTTAGTACAAAAAATACAGCTGTGCAATCAACAGTGACGTGTAGAAGAACCGAAAAAGAAATACAGACAAGAAATATGAATCTTAAAGGCTGAAAGGACCAGGGAAACTGAAAACTGGGAAATAACTGAAGAAAAAGAAACCAATGAGGGAGTTTCTCTCTGGATGAATACAATGTTCCTCTTTACATAATATCCTTAGTTTGATAAATAATGAAACAAGTCATCAAACTCAAACACATTTGTGGACACAGAGGAAAATTTAGTGCTGAAAAATAATTGTTATTGTGAAATCAAATGGTTCCACAAGGTTCTAAATATAACCTCAGACTGTTCGTTACCTTTTAATTATCATACCACCGGAGTTTTCTGCAGTTCATGTAACTCGCGTTGGTATTTGCCAGGTTCAGGTTCAGAACTGACGCTATGATGCTCAGAGGTATTTTTGGCCATGATTACGCTGTTAACGACGGCTGGCGTGTCGGCAGCTTCTGAAATCTCTTTGAGAAATGTTTGGTGGATTGTCTGGGCTCTTTTAATTTTCACGGCCACAGGACACACTGCTGTGAAATGTAGTGAGCGCACGCCAGGCCGTGGAGACGCCCATATCTCAGCATGAGGTGGAGGAGCTGGGATGACGTCAGTGCTGGGCGGGGCCAAAGGCCACAACCACAACGCTTCACGCAGTCAAGGGCAAACTTCAGAAGACTGCAGGATTCTGCAGCAGTATGGGAGCATTTATGCCCAAATGCATGTGAATGTAAGCAAGTACAGCAAGCGGTTGACAACCCAGCGACCCGGAGAGAGAGGCGGGGACCTGGACCTGGACCTGGACCTGGACCTGGACCTGGACCATTAGCGCCAGGACTCAGCTCATGGATCCAGCTCCTCTCATCTGCAGCCTACGAGGCTCAGCAGCGTCTCTGCAGCCGCAGAGAACAAAAACTAACAGAACAGTAAAATGAAATAAGGAAGGGAATTAAAAACTGAAATAATAATAAAGAAAAGTGGAAAAAGAAAGAAGGGAAAAACAGAAGAAAGTGAAAAAAGGAAAGAAAGAAAAGGAAAAAAAAACCCAACCCAAAAACATAAAAAAGAACCTTCAAGAAGAATGAAAAAATAGAATAAAAAACAAAAAAAATCCCAAAATAAAACAAGAAAAGAAAGGGAACCAGAATTTAAAAATAATAATAATAATAAAGAACATTGATGGACAGCTGCAACTGGGACCATCAGAAAGCACAGAGCACCACAACGAGCTGAAGAGGCTGACAACGGCTCAAGCAGGAAAAATCCTGGAAAATAACATTTCAGAACAGAAACAATGATAACAAAAAATAATCTAAATTGTCCTTATGACACTTCACCAATGCAGCCTGGCTTTTTGTACGGATAGCAGGTTTTTTTCAGACTTTTTTAGACGCTACAGAAGTCTAGTGTTTTGGCTGGAAAAGGTCCCGTCAGCTGTCTGTCCTCACGCTGAAAGACACCGTTTCAGCACCATTGTTTTGTCTTTCCTGATTCTGCCATTTGAAGGTGTTGTGATGAAGGCTGGAAGGGTTTTCTCACCAGTGAACTGGCTGAAAGACGTGTACGGCTTCAGGTTGAAGCGCTTCCGGTACTCGTTGAAAGGCTGCATGCGGAGCTGCCGGGACTCTTTAATGGCTCCCACCGCCACTCTGGTCACCGCGGCGTTGATGTTGTGACCTCCACCGACCTGCAGGACGGAGCGTTAACGTACCCGCCTGTCCCACTGAAACTAGCCGGTATATACATATATAGGTATTAGTAAGGAACAGTGTTGTCACAGATTACTTGAAAAGGTAATCCAATTACTGATTACTCATCAAAAAGGTAATCTGGTTACTTTACTGATTACTTCAATATCAAAGTAACTAAGTTACTTTAAAAGTAACTTAGGTACTTTTTACTGATTTCCTCCCTTTGCTGCCTCAACATAAGAATGACAACTGGTTGTTTAAACAATACTTTACTGAAAGTGCAGAACCTGAAACATGAGCGTGTTTTTTTGTTTCTGTTTCATTGGCTTTACGGTACAGAAACTGGTGTAGAACACGCTACACCTGCAGGCTGGTCTGACACCATGAAACTAACTTGTAACGACTGAGGAGGTCCCTACAGGTTCCACCCAGCAGGGGTGATGAAATGTCTTCCTGTGCCGTCATTCTAATATGCTAAACTTGGGTCACTGTGGCTATTTCATCTGGGGCGGGTTTGTGTTGGGAAACCGTGACAAGGACATAATTACCAGGACATTGGTACCGGGCGGGGAGGCTATTTAAGGTAAAGCAGCGCACCTGCTTGAGAGGGGAGTGACGTCACACGCCGGTCTGGAGCTCACCTGCCGGAGGAGCCAGGCCGTGGACGTTTGCCAGGGTGGATCTGCATCAGGATGGAATATAACTTGGTGGTTTTGGGATCTACTGGATTAAACCGTCATTTTTTTCCACGGAGCTCCCGGGCCGGAGAGGAGGAGCTGTGGAGACCAGCGGACTGAGGTCTTGCCGGGGCGTGAGTAACTACCAGCCGCGGGCCGCTCAGTCGGTCCCCACGAAAGGACGTGCGACCCGGACTTCGAGGGGAACTTTGGGCTGTAAAAGACAAGACTTTCTTGAGCCCTTTCTGTTTATGTCTGGACTTTCCGTGTTGTGCGGCATTATCTGTTAAATTTTATAAGGAGGAGCGCTCTAGCGGCAGGTCGCTTGTTCTCTGTTGGGGGGGGGGAGGGGGAGGGGGGGGGGGGGGCGTTTGTTAGAATAAATGGGGGTTTCTGTTACCAATCTTAAGTTTCTCTCCTGCCTGTTAATCACCCCTGCTGGATGGTGTCTTCCGCCCGTGACCTCTTTAAGCGTAGTGGCGAGATCGACTTGGAAACAACAGGTGAATTGTTACAAACTGTTTTGGAAAATCAGCTTTATGAGCGAGGCCGATCGCAGAAACTGTAAACAGAGCCGTGCACGCCCGGAGAAGAGGAGCCACTGACAGGGTTTCCTCTGGAGAAGCCGTCGAGCAGGCAGGACGGTCTGGTACATGCGCGTTTTTCAAAAAGCGAGTAACAGACGTTTGGGCCCAATCCCAATTCTCTGCTTAATCCTCACTCCTCAACCTTGATCCTCAATCTCAAATTAAGTGCCTCCTAAAAACAAGTGTTAAGGAATGTAATGTCACTTGGAAATGGGACAACCCTTAAAGACAGTTACGTCCTTGGACCACAGGGGGCAGCACTGCGCGAGAGGGTAGAAGAAAGCTGGAAGTGCAGCGTTTCCTGCAGGAAAAAAGTTTGGCCAGGGGGGAGCGCGCGGCGGGGAGTTTTTGGACCGTCGGGAGGGGGCTAGCGGCTAGCGCCACGCTTTTATGGACCATCCGAAGGAAAAAGAGAGCGCACAGCGTGGACCGCTGGGTTTGTTTGTTTGTTTGTTTTTTTCCCTCTCCGTTATCAAGGCGCTGCAGAATTTAGCACGGTAGCGGTGGTGGTGGTGGTGGTGGTGGTGGGGGGGGGGGGGGGGGGGGGGGGGCAGTAATAATTTAGGTCAATGATCAATAACAACGCCCTTTATAACTGTAAGTACTGCGCCCTGCATTAGAAATGTTTAACATTTTGCTGTGTGACCTTGTTAATAAATGCATTCAAATGAATTGTCTCGATTTCTTTCTAACAGCCTTTGTAAATATTATCTGTGATAGAAACTTAATACACTTACTCCCAAAGTAATATACAAAGTTTTTTATTAATAAAAATAACAGCAAAACGAACTATTTAACAAGCATTCTGGGTTATCCTTACCTCCAAGGTAGGTCTGGTAGAATCTCAAAATTAAGGGAGATAACGTCCCTTAGTCTCGCTCCTTTCCTCAACTTGTTTAGGAATGGGACACCACTTAACTTCACGGGAGCGCGCATTTTGAGGAATGAGGAGTAAGATGGAGGATTAAGCAGAGAATTGGGATTCGCCCTTGACTTTGTCTTTTCGAGAAAATCCTGTATGACACCTTTAATAGACGTGACCCGGCGTTCTGTCCTCCCCTGGGGAAACGTGACATGCGACGTCACTCCCAGATACAAGAGAAACATTTTCTCTTAGAAATCCACATGTTGTAATGACTCTTGAGTCAACAGTCAGTTAAATGTGCTGTTGCATCACTGTTCCTGAAGGTGGCGCTCTAAGATTAGACAGGTGGCTGAAGCCAGCCTGGTGGTGTTGTGTTCAGGACTGTTGGAGAGCTGAGTGGAGAGTTTTGGCGTGGGTTCTGGCCAGCAGTAGCCCTGTGTTGTTGATGGTCTGCTTGGCCTCAGTAAAATAAAACTCCGTTTGGAACGACCCGGAGACGTCTGGGGCTTCGTGGATCGCAGAACGTTACAATACATTATGAGGCAATAACAAAATAGTAACGCACAGTCACTCAGGAAACTAACTTTAATCAGATTACTGGTTTGGAAAATGAACGCGTTAGATTGCTCATTACTGAAATTAAGTAATCAGATTAAAATAACGCGTTAATTAGTAGCGTTAGTGACAACACTGGTAAGGAAGTATAGAGCATAGTATATATACTTATATATATAAGTATATATATACTTTAGTAAATCTAAAGTAACATGTCTGAAAAGAAGGAGGAAGAAGTCAAACGTCATTGGTCCACAGTCAGGAGGCAGAGCACCTTCAGCACAGTGTGCTGCTCACCTGTCCTGCCCGCTGCAGGGAAAAGGCCTCCACCAGCCGCTCCACGCCATAGTGGGTGAGCACGGTGGTGTTGAAGAGGAAGTGCTCGTAGGACAGCTCGTCCCCGCCCACGTGGAAGCTGTCAGGCATGAGCGGGTGCCAGTGGTAGAGCTGGCTGAACTCCAGGGCGATGCGGTTCCCGTACTGGAACTGGGAGTTGAACAGCAGGGTGGGATCGAACTTCAGCTGCAGCAGGTAGCCGCTCAGGTGCTGCACGTACTCCTCGATCACGATCCGGATCGTCTCGCCTGACAGGCCGGGAGAGAAGACGGAGCGTCAGTCCTGAGAGGACGCCGAGCTGTGTATCAAGGGATCCTCCATAGGGAACACACACTTGGCTACTTGATCACTAGGATGTCGCCCCACGATTCAGAGACAGAAAAAAGGCTAAATAACCTCTAGATTAGAGCTTATTTTGCCTTTTCTCTGTCAGTATATTACATCACATAGCACATATACAGTATGGTACTATACTGACAATGTATGTGCTTCATTTTCTAGAAATAATCTGTAAAAAAAAAAGAGCAGATTAGCAGCCCGGAGTGCCGGAAAAGCTGCCTGGATCGGTGGGCATGCATGGAACGTGCACCACGTGAGCCCAGAATGTAGCGTGAGAGGAAGTGCATGTGCATTGGTGGTGCTTTCCACGTCCGCTTTGGAGCATAACGCGGAAAACGTGATTCACGGTCAAACTCCACTGCATGCGCCTGCAGCTATTTAAATGACGTAGAACCGTTCCACAGCGTTCACTCTGCCCCGTCACGTCCAAAATACGAGGGGGAACCCAAAAGTTCCTGGACTCTGGTCATAAAATACTAATAATAATGAGTTTGGACTTCTGGCCGTCAGATGTGCTGCAGGTAAGCCTCGTGCACATCTGTGAAAAAGCTGAGCTCCCAGAGTGACACTGACGCCTGTCAGGCGCTATTTATAGCAACAGAGTGCAGCGGCGGTCTACCCTTTTTCCAAAATGGCGACATTGACTGTGAAGCCAGAGCAGCGCACAAACATTAATTCTGCTTTTTGCTGGAAAAACAGCAGCAGAAACACTCAGCTTGTTGCAGCAAGCCTACAAGGATGCTGCTCTGGGGAAGACTCAGGTCCATGAGTGGTCCGGGGGTTTGAGAAGGGCCAGATGTCGGCGCGTCAGGTCCGCTCAGCTGTGAAAACAATGCTGAGCTGCTTCTTGGCTGTCCAGGGTCTCGTCCACAGCGAGTCTGTCCCTCCAGGTCAGACTGTAAACCAGGACTACTACAGGAAGTCCTCAGACGCTCCGTGAGGATGTGAGGAGGAAGCAGAGCGTCGTGGCGGAGTGGAGCCGGTTGATCCACCACCACAGAGCGCCAGCGGACACGGCGCTGCGCCTCACGCAGTTTCTGGAGAAGAATGAGATGAATCTCCTCTCCCATCCGCCTGATTCTCCAGATGAAGCCTCCAGGGACTTTTTCTTGTTCCCCAGGTTGAAGAAGCAGCTGAAGGGACAGCGGTTTGCAGATGTGGAGGAGGGGACAGAAAAATCACAGCCGGCAAAAAAATGGCACAATTACGCACGGGTCTGACGACGCATTGGTGAAGTGGGAGACACGGCTGGAGCGCTGCATTAATGCGGATGGAGATTATTTTGAAGGCGACGGTGATGTTTTATTTTGAGATGTCAGAAACAAAAAGTTACAATCACATTCCGGGAACTTTTGGGTACGCCCTCGTACAGATCAAGTCCATCTTCTGATCCGTCGGAGCGGTGCCGATCAAATCCACAGATCAAATCGTACCAAACAGGAAAAAGAACATCTGGACTTTCAAAATAAAATCGATAGTCTGTCTCAGGGGCGGGCTGGCCATCGGGAGGTTCGGGAGGTTTCCGGAACGGCCGGTCTACTCCGGGCCGGTGGCCAGAACCCCATAATTCAGAATGTGTTTCTTTTATTTTGAAAGCCCTCACAGGGCTCACATCCTGTCACATTCACAACAGTGGATGAGGAGACGCTGGTTGTGGAAGCATAAAGCCAAGTCGTACTGTTTCACCCTTTCTTCAAAGACACTAACAGAAAGGGGGATTGTGGGCGGACACAGCGCCGGTTTTACCAGTGAATGGTGATTGAAATTCAGCGGCACGTACTCCACGTACTCCTCCATAAGGAGCGTCTATCACTGTGGTCTATGGTGGTCACATGTGGTCACAGGGGTCTATTTTAGGACCCCTGCTTTTCAGCATTTACATAAATGACCTCCCTGGAGTGTGCCCTGATGTTGAGGTAATAATGTATGCCGACGCCACGGTGATCTTTACTTCTGGAAAAAACGAGCTTGAAGTTGTGGAAAAACTAAGTAGAAATGCAAAAAGTAGCAACATGGCTAGAGATGTCCTGCCTCACTCTAAATCTAGATAAAACAGTTTCAGTGCCTTTTTCGAATAAAAGAAAACTACTAAAAAATTGCGAAATCAAAGTAAATGGACAAAATATTAAAAATGTAGACGAAACAAAATACTTAGGTCTAACTATTGATTCAAACCTCAGTTTTAAAACTCATATTAAAAAAGTTGGAAATAAACTGAAATTTAATCTAATGAGCTACAAACTTATGAGAAACTCCTTAAGAACAGAGGCCTCGTACACTTATCTCAACACGATGATTATCCCACATCTTTTATACTGCATGTCTAGTTGGTCTCAAGCTTGCAAAACATCACTGAAACCACTAGAATCATTGTACAAAAGAGCTCTAAAAATTCATGACAAAAAGCCTCGCCCATACCATCACTGTAACATTCTTAATAAATACAATTTTCTTAGCTTTGACAATCTGATCAAATTTAACCAAATCTCCTCATTATTTAAAATAATTCATAACTTGGCTGCTCCCCCACTGAGAAAGTTCATCACCCTGAGAGCAACAAATCTCTCGGTCCACACGGGCAACAGTCAGGGGAGAGTGCATCATTCCAAGGTGCAGAACTACTTTTGGTCAGCAGTCGTTTTCTTACAAAGCGGTGAGCCTCTGGGACACTCTTCCCAGCGATATCATGGCGTGTTCAGACGACAGCCTGTTCAGACGTCTTACTAGAACGAGGTGACTGTCTCAGCAGGCTCGTGCACAGTGAGTGACTGAGGCAAACAGTACTGTATGTGTGACTGTGACCATCGTGTAGAAGTGAAATTGGTTTAAAAATGATTGATTGTTGATGTTTTACTTGTGTAAATTTTAATAGTCTGTATTTGATAACATCAACCTGTCCAGGGACTACAGGTGGAAATTAGCATTTTTTGCTATAACCTGGCACATGCATGTTTTGCTTTTGTGGATTCATGTTTTACTGTGCATTGTCCCTGATCAAATAAATGAATAAACTAAACTAAACTAAACTGTATTGGCTCATGGCACTTCTGACGCTACAGTTTTAAGTTGCGCAGTAATTAGTCATAAAAACAGCGATAATGCATAACGTCGTCCATCTGGCTCCGCGGCCCGGCACAGCCCAGCGGACGGACGCAGTGGCCGTTAGGTTTCACATCCGAGATGGAGGCGGAATAGACCGGAGCAGAGCGGACACGCATGCTGAGGAGTTCACCCATCGGTTACAACAGAAGCCCTAAAAGGACGTGATTAAATATTTTTCACTTCACAGCTCCACTGTCAACCCACAGAGGTGAGTCAAGCTTATATCCGTTTCTGTGTGTGTGTGTGTGTGTGTGTGTGTGTGTGTGTGTGTGTGTCTTTTGCACATTTCTGGTTCAGACTTATGATCCTCTACCTTGGAAGTTTTAATTTAGCCTGCAAATGCAGAGTGTGTGGGGGTGTGTGTGGGGCTGGAGGAGGAGCGGTGTGTCTGACCAATCACGATGAGCCTGGCGGTCTGGAAGAGCTGCTCGTCGTCCCAGACGGGGTGCGCCGCCTTCAGGACGTCACACACTCGGTTGTGCTCCCGCAGCCACAGCGTGGCGTACAGCCCCAGCCCCGGCAGCAGGCCGAACACCTCCTGGCCGATGGCCAGCTGCCGCTGGGCCGGGACGCCGGGGGGGTAGCTCATCCTGACGGGGGCCTGCGACACGCTGGGGGGAAACACCTCCCCGTCTATCACCTGCAGAGGGTTCAGAGGGTCAGCGGGACAGACATGTCCGGTCAGGCACTGCAGGGCTGTCAAACATAAGGCTCGCGGGCCAGTTCCAGCCGGTAAGACGCTCCAATCCAGGCAAACCACCAAACAGCTGATTCAAGTTTCAAAGAAAGATAATAATAATAATGCATTGGTATTATACAGCGCTTTTCAGGACACTCAAAGACGCTTTACATTATTCACTCTCTCCATACTGGGTGGTGGTAAGCTGCTGCTGTAGCCACAGCTGCCCTGGGGCAGACTGACGGACCACCACCAACCATTCACTCTCACAACTTTCATACTAGGCAAGGTGGGTGGAGTGTCTTGCCCAAGGACACAACGACAGTTTTACGCCTGCGGGAGCAGGGATCGAACCGCCAACCTTCCGGTTATAAGACGACCTGCTCTACCAACTGAGCTGTCACCTTTCTATTTGATTTATTGACGCAATTGTTAAATAAGTATCATACAACCCTCTACATAGTCTTTCTCATGTAATTTTTAGAACCCTGTGTTCTGTGGTTGAATTGTGGTTTATTTCATGGTGGGGTTATTTTACTGGGCGGCTCAGCCAACATGGAATTGAACTAAAAGGACTCTGACAGCCGTGGCGTTAAGGAAAGAGGATCATAATGGTGCGTTCCCACCGGACGCGTTGCCAGCGTCACGGCGTTGCTTTTACATTCACAGTCTCTGGTGCACGAGCTTCAACGGACCTAACGCGCCTCAGGCGCTTTTCGAGCGTTGGCGACGCGCGTCTCGTGTTGCAGGCGTCAACGCCTGAAGTTGGGAAAACTGAACTTTGGAAGTGTCAACGCCGAGCGTCATCCCATCACAGACGAGCACTCTGAGCGCTGACGCCGGCCAGAAGGTCGTCAAACCGGGCCGGGAGAGGCGGAAGTCCCGCTGACAGCGAACCTCATCCTCACGCGGCTCCTGGAGCAAACGGTGAAATTCGCCAAATTGTGAACGCCGCAGCAGGATGGGATGAACCCAAAAACGTCGCACAGGCGCCTGACGACGCCGTTTTCTGGCTTTCTTTATTAAATAAAGCCAGGCCAGTGTCTCCATGGGATCCGCTATTGTCAACATGAAGACAGGACACAGAAGCTCCTCCCACTCCCACCAATGAGCTGCCGAGCGTCGCCAGCGTCGTGTGTAGATGAACACGCGCCGAATTCCACACTTTACATGCGTCAACGCTGAGGCGTCAGTGAAGCCCGTGACGCTCGCAACGCGTCCGGTGTGAACGCACCTTTAAAGTCTCACATGCAGCTTCAGTTTGATCTGGGTCTTCCTGATGAGGTTCATTCTGTGGAACAACCTACAGTATACACAACCAGCCAACAAAACCCACAACAGCAGCGCCGGTGGGAGCAGAGAGGATGAATGACGTTTCTTTTGGCTCATCAACAGCCTGAAACAGAACACTCAGTCGTTCTGGAGTTTCCAGCTTCTGGTTTGAAGGTTGACGGCGAGCTGAGACAAGAGCGTTAAAATGGGCTCTGCGCGGTCCAGGAGCCGTCTCACCTGGTATTTCAGTTTTCCGTCTTTGTGAAGCCGGAGCTTCAGCTGACGCTCCAGGTTGTCTCCGTAGATGTGACCTGCATCAACCTGGAAGAGTCACAGAATGAACGAACAGCAACATGACATGCCTCACAGCGGGAGCTGTTCCAGGATGGAACGCTGACCAGGTCCACATGTTCAGGAGTGAGTGCATGACCAACCACCAGATGAGAGCCTGGGGACTTATTGACATCACTGTTGTCAAACTGCGAACGTCCCAGTTGAAAAGCGCCGCGAGACACTTCACTCAAAGAGACCGGCTCTGTCAGCTGGCAGCGGGCGTGGCGGACTGACCCCGTGTGCCAGAGCCTTGGTGAAGCCCAGGCCCATTCGGTTGAAGGTCTTGAAGAACTGGTGTGTGAAGTGCTGAGCGAAGAAGGCGAACATGAGGTTGCTGCCCTGCGGGTCGGGTCTGAACGTCCTTCTCTTCAGGAGCCGCTCCACCAGCAGCTCGGGGTCGGGCAGCGGGGCGCGGCCTGGACACACACACACACACACGCTCAGTCTCGTATTTCTATCCTTGTGGGGACCGTCCATTGACTCCCATTCATGTCTAGCCCCTAACCCTGACCCTTACCCTAACCCTAACCCACACCACAACAAAGCCTAACCCTAAAGAAATGTTTTTGCACTTTTACTTTTTTCAGTAACAACAACATGGTCAAGAAAACACTGTTTCCCTCATTAGGACCGGAAAAAGGTCCCACAAGGCACGTCATGCAGGTTTTTCTATCCTTGTGGGGACCAAATGTCCCCACAAGGATAGAAAAATGCACACACACACACACACACACACACACACACACACACACACACACACACACACACACACACACACACCACGCCTCCAGTCATAATACTGCTGCTTCGGCCAAGGTCGCAGCTCAGAGCGCACCCTGAAACACCACTGCTGCTCTCAAAACCTGGGACTGGTGCCACACATAAGGCCCGTGGGCCAAAACTGAGCCGCAAGAGGCTCCAACTCAGCCGCCGAACTGTTGATTCAAACGGAAAAATTCAATCGAATTTTTTAACTTTTATAAAACAAAAGCAAGAAAACATTTGACCTGAGAGGAGGCGGAAACGGGGCTCAATCAGGTGACGTTCAGGGTGCTGGGACCACACTGATCACCCGAAAGAAAAACACAGCTTCTGGGCTCTGACCTTTGACCCCCACAGGCGTGGGGCAGTCCTCAGGCACCGGGGGCAGAAGTCGAGTGTAGTAACTCAGATTGTAGTAGGACTCCCAGCTGAGGTAGCCATATCTGGAGTTATAGGTGGGGGGGCTCGGGATCAGGTTGGACCTCGCTGTTGACACACCGAGACAGTTATCAGATGAATCCTGGACCGGCGCCACCCTGGAGGACTTCCTGTGGTCCAGGCGCTCACTCTGAACCTGTTAGAACCAGCCGCATGAGGACGTCCCGCAGGAAGGTGGCGTTGACCACGTCCCACAGCCAGCGGAAGTGTGTGAGCACGTAATGCACCGCATCTGGGCGGGGCTTCAGGAACAGACGCACCCGGGTCCAGAACTCGGCTGTGACCAGAGGAGACAGAAAAACACGGTGAGGGAAACAGCTGCAGCGGGAGGGAAGCGTGACGCAGACGGAGCGGTTGCATCAGCGTCCAGCAGAGCTCTGGAGTTTTCAGAAACCTGCTTCCAGACTTCTGAACCGCCGCCCACGCAGCACACCGGCTGGCTGAAGGAGGGACATGCAGGAGGCGTTTGAGGCTGTTGTGGGCCGAGTGCTGCAGTAATTCTGACAATTACTACTGCAACAACACACCATCAGCAGGGTAAAACTAGCCTGTCTCACCACGGTCTGACCAGCTCACGTTCCCTGTTAGTGGAGAACAATCCAACGTTTGGTGAATTCTGCTTCACAGTGACAGGAAGAGCCGACATCCAAGGATCAAAAAGCGACGTCGCTATGAACGCTGGGCCGCCACGAGCCGGTTCTCCCTGTGGGAACTTTTCTGACATCTCCTGCTTAAAACCCAGAAAGTCAGAAGGATCGTGAGGCCCCGCTTCCACGGTCTGGACTCAGACTGAAGATCAAGATCAAGCGAGCTTTTGCCCTTCTGCTCTTGTGCCCTGCACCACAAGACCCCAAGACAAAGATCTGGTGCGACCTGTCTCCTGTTGTCTTCTCTGAATCGGGGAAGGCTGGAAAGGTCCTGCAGTGTGTACCAGGCTGCAGCTGTCATTTTGGAGCGCCTGCTTCACTTTACACAAGAAGTGAGAGCATTATTTCATGAGTGTGTTATCTCTCAGTCCCATTTCCCCCTCGTCCTGTATGACTGGTCCTCCCCCTGTCCCTCCTGCTCCTCTTTTATTATCCAAACACTCTAATTGTTTTTGCAGTGTGACTGCCAGCCAAATGCACCACTGCTGATTAGACGGGAGGCGGTGGGATGAAGAGTGTTTAATGAGGAGGAAATCCAGTCCACCCTGCTGCTGGCAGCTACACCTGTTTGTCCAACTTCTCCACATATTTAAGTCTAGACAAGAAAGTGTGTGAGCTGACATGCAGCAAAACTACTGGACTCGGTGAGTGTGTTCCAGGTCCAACAGAATAGCTGGGATTCCTCAGAAGTGCAGTAATCCCAGAGGATATGAGCGAGAGGACAGAAAGACTCACGGACGGTGCAGTTCTCCCCCCGGTAGCCGGTGTGAGTGCAGTCACACTCATACTGGTCCTCGGTGTAGCGCACACACACACCCCAGTGCTGGCAGGGGAAGGAGCAGCATGGGTTCACTGAAAACAAGAGGACAAGCTGACGCCAATACCTCCAGCTCTTACACAACGAGAGAGAGACACGGAGAGAGAGACAGAGGGAGAGACAGGGAGAGAGAGACAGGGAGAGAGAGACAGGGAGAGAGAGAGGAGAGAGAGAAAGCAGTTGAAATCAGAGACTAACTTGATTGAAATGTTTCGGGTGAAATACGTCTTTTACTCTGTCATGGGAAAAAGCATCTGAATGAAGTCAGTTTGCTGATTTAAATCATTGTACAAGACATTTGCAGTATTGCTGAATAAAAATCAACAGGAAGTAGACACATTACCAAAAATGCCTTAAACTGCACCAAAATGTTCAATATTCAAAATAAAACAGCCATATCTCTCACACAGTTCAAAAGTTATGTTCAGCACTCCCCGTTAGAAAAGCAGAAAGCAGATTTCCTCTTCACACTATGGCGGGTGGAGGTCCTGAATCTGCCTACTAATTCTGGAAACAACAGTCTTTGGTAGTTTTCTCTGAGGTGCTGAGCCAGAAATCTGGGATCAGGCCCCGTTTAGATGACACCTCTCAGGGGAAAACATCGATTTTAAGTTTCCTTTCAGAAAAGTTTCTCTTTTACACTTCAGCGTTTGAACCACAGAAACACCGCAGTGTCCAACATGCAGTGAGAGGACCACCAGACCAACAGCGCCAGGCAGAAGAAGCAGACGCTCAAAGAAAGAGCTAGAAACTGTCTGGAGGTCAGAGGTCAGACATGGGGGCGTTAGGAAGAGCAGCCGCTCATTGATAGCTGGTTAAAAGACTATAAATCACGGGTGTTTGTGGTTAGCCGTTAGCCACGAACAGTTTCAGTCTGCACCAATCAAATGAGCCGGACTTCTGCCTGTCTGGTCAGTGTTCGGGTCGACCGACAGCGCCCCCACACCAGCAGCTGCTGTACTGCATGACGTTGTCCGTGTGTTTGGTCCGTCGATGGTCCGGTCCGCTCTCAATGTAGAGCAGGACAGAACCAAGTCCTGGACTTTCCTGATATGAAAGCAGCCTAAAACTCTACCAAGTCCAGGAGTATCTGGACCAGGACCAGGAGAATCTGGACTGGGAACAGGACCAGGACCAGGACCAAGACCAGGAGAATCTGGACTGGGAACAGGACCAGGACCAAGACCAGGAGAATCTGGACAGGGAACAAGACCAGGACCAGGGCTAGAAGCAGGAGCAGCATTTCAAAAAAGATGAATTTTCCATGGAGACAGAGTGTTTTCAAAAAGTTTCACTTATTTCCACGAAGCTGGAATTGAAGAGTTTACAACCAGTTGTGATTGTAAGTTTCCTCAGGAGGTGGAGTCTGAGATTTTTCAAAAAGTTCCACCGTGGGAGCCGTTTTTGTAAGAGGACACCCAAAATGCGATGAAAGCTTTGCGTTTTCATTTAAAAAGTGTATTTGTGTAAACGGGGCCTCCAGGCCAGGCTTGTGGTTGTGGGTGTGTGAGCTGTGCTGCTGCAGCAGGAAGAGCCAGGCTCAGCCATGGCTGACAGCCTTTCTGCAGGTTCTTCATCAGAGCAGCACCGTCACCAGACGCTCCCTCTGTCCAGCAGGTTGCCAGTTTGGGGGGACTTTCAGTGAGTTCAGACGGTTCCGGCACGCGGCCCTGGAGTGCATGGCGTGGCCGATGTCACGTGCACACGTCCGACCGGCGCCTCGAGCACACAGGTCATGTGCACGCCTGACGTGCATCATGCGCACGGCCGACGGCGCGGTCATAAACCTTGGGAACTCATATATGATTGACTCTGGAACCAGGAAGTGTGACGGTCTAGCCACGCCCACTGATGTTGTTCTGTGACTCAATTTGCAGTAGAAAATCTGGACCAAGACGTGTTGATGGAGATTCTTTGAAGGGAACGTCTCTTCACTGACAGGTGAAAATAGTAATGATTTGAACTGTTTTCACAGTAAATGTACCACTTGTTGCACCTTCAAAATACAATTTTAACATGGAAGCTACCACTGTGTTAAAATACGGTATTAAAATGAAAACGTCTCCTAAAAAGTGCCTTCAACACCTGATTTTCTGCTGGTTTCAGCTGATCAGCAAGTTAAAGACAGTGTGTGGTCATGCCTGCAGGTTGTTCCAAGCCCACTGAATCAAACAGCATGCTCATTTCAGCAGGATCTTAAAGGTGCTGGAGGCAGGATTCAGCATCTCCGCCATCTTGCTTAGGGTTACCAAAGCAAGATGGAGATTTGACCCATCTAAGATGGCGATTTGAAACCCAGCACAGCCAATCCTGTCCTGTTTTCTCTGACATCACGCCCTTACGCAAGTTAAGCCCCTCCCACAAGAACGTGCTACGAACGCCCCTCGACCAATCATGGTTAGAGCCTCATGGGCTCTTCTGATTGGTCAAAGATACCTGGAGCTGTGGAGATTCCTTTTCAGGTCAGAACAGAGACAGATGGAAACGCTGCGCCCTCGCGGTAGAGCAGTTATGCTACACTCCTAAAGGATAAAGGGGGCGACAGTAGCTCAGTTGGTAGAGCAGGTCGTCTTATAGCCGATGGCGCAGATTGGCAGCCTCGCTTCCGTCAGTCTGCCCCCCCCAGGGCAGCTGTGGCTACAGCTGTAGCTTACCACCACCCAGTATGGTGTGAATGAATAATGCAATGCAATGTAAAGCGTCTTTGAGTGTCCTGAAAAGCGCTATATAAAACCAATGCATTATTATTATTATTATTATCAATGGATACTCTAACATTTAACCCAAAGAAAACACAGAAAAATTAGCATTGACTAGCAAAATCCTGCCTACAGCACCTTTAAGTCTGATTTACTCACAAGTCATAACTTGATTTTGAGGCAACTTCATGAAAGCAGGCAGGTGTTGCCTCTGATTGCAGTCACATTCATCTTATCCTCATTTTCCCATTTCTACTGCAAACATCATGAACACATTAATCATGATCCTCCAAACGAGAGAGCTTTAAAAACTTTAAAGAGTTTTCCATTTGAGAGGAAAGATAAGATTTTTGGACTTGAGAGGCAAACAAATCAGAGTGGGAGGGATCGAGCTGATGAAAAGCCCATTGTTCTTACACAAACAGAGAGGGAGAGAGGGGGAGAGAGAGAGAGAGAGAGAGAGAGAGAGAGAGAGGGCGAGAGGGAGAGAGAGAAAGAGGGAGGAAGGGGGGGTTATTACCCTGACAGGATCCAACATGCTGGCACATTTAGGCAGGTTAGTTTGTGGATGAACTGGTTCAGTTGCGATCTGATCTGCCATTCCTCCACCTGAGCGTTCATCCAGATTCATCAGTTACCTGATCAGTTGTGGGAACTGCGAGATAAGCCGTGAAACACCCGCAAAGCATGTCGTCTTCCTCACACACGCAGAAAGTGTCCCTGAGCTGAGCAGGCTGCAGCGATGGATCTGATTCCCCAGCTGACAAGCTCCAGGCTGCTTTCTCACTTCAGGAGGCAACAAGTCTGATTCTCTACGTCTTCGTTTCCACTGCTTCCCTCCGACACGAAAAGTCTCCGTGAGGTGAGAAATGTGAGCCAGCTGATAACGCTGGCCCAAGGGCACGATGGTATTCTGTGTATATAAGAGGCGGGAGATGTGGCCTTACAGGCCGAGCAGGAAGCGGCGGTTCAGAGCGACAGCTGGGACGCCAGAAACCCTCCAGAAGCCGCATCCAACTGACCACTCCGACTTTCACAATCCGGAGACACGTTGCACAAGAACATTAAAACTTTCCCTCTTAGGGAAGAGAGGCTGAGTCAGGCCGGGCGTGAAGGGGTGTTTTGCAGTGTGTGTGTGTGTGTGTGTGTGTGTGTGTGTGTGTGTGTGTGTGTGTGTGTGTATGTGTGTATGTGTGTGTGTGTGTGTGTGTGTGTGTGTGTGTGTGTGTGTGTGTGTGTGTGTGTGTGTGTGTGTATGTGTGTGTGTGTGTTCTCGTATTTCTATCCTTGTTGGGGCCAAATGTCCCCACAAGGATAGCAAAACGTGGAACGACGTGCCTTGTGGGACCTTTTTCCGGTCCTAAGTAGGAGAAACAGTGTTTTCTTGACCATGTTGTTGTTACTGAAAAAAGTAAAAGTGCAAAAACATTTCTTTAGGGTTAGGCTTTGTTGTGGTGTGGGTTAGGGTTAGGGTAAGGGTCAGGGTTAGGGGCTAGACATGAATGGGAGTCAATGGACGGTCCCCACAAGGATAGAAATACAAGACTGAGCGTGTGTGTGTGTGTGTGTGTGTGTGTGTGTGTGTGTGTGTGTGTGTGTGTGTGTGTGTGTGTGTATTTCCCGTGTTGTTGGACCGGGAGCCGGCCTGCCACAGCCTGTCTTCCTTATCAGGGTTCCAGGAATGCCTGGTGGCCTGATGGCAGCTGAAGACCTCACTCAACCCCGGACACAGTCACAAGTCTGTCAAGACTGCAAAGACCGAGTTCCAGCACACCCGCGACCTCTGACCTCTCACCTACCTGTGCTGGAGGTCACCTCATCGGCGTGGCATGAAGGCGCCCGCAGCAGCAGGATGAGAGCGCAGACTGGACCTAGGACAGAGGCTTCAGGACAGACGCTGCAGTCAGCACCGCTTCAGCTTCACTTAACCAGCTCACAGTGCAAACGGGAATCGAACCGTCCTTTATTAACTAGACTCTTTTCCGGAGTCAATCTACCTGTATAAAATACAGCACATTTCTCAAGCTAACTGTCAAACTATACACGTTTAGAGAAAGCAGGAACTTTAAGGCTAATGGGAGAAACTTCATAAAATAAACCACATTAAGAAAAGTCAGCAGTGATCCTTCCAGGAAATTCTCCAAAACTCTGAGTAAAATGAGAAGAAAGCCTTTGAGCCAGGCAGGCTCAGGCTCACTCACCTCTCATTACAGCAGCCTCCGTTCAGGAGAATGTCATTCCGACCCTCCCAGCACAGGAAAAGAGAAAAGCGCGCAATGATCCAGAGTGAGGCGATGCGGACAGACAGAGGGTCGGCCGTCCAGCAGGGTCCCTCCGGTCGCAGCGCTGCAGCCTTCAGCTCCCAGCAGGAGGGAGGAGGGGAGGGGGGCGGGGAGGGGGGCGGGGAGTTCAGCTCTGCTCCGCCTCCTGCTGGTCCACCGACTCCCATGACTGCAGCTCGCCGTCCTGCTCCGCTCAGGCTGCACCTTCCCTCTGCATGTTGAGGGAGTTTTAAGGCGTCGACAGGCTGAAATGTGTTTAATCTCACACAACTTTCACGGACACACATGTTTTAAAAACCATGTCTGTTTCCATGGAAACAGAAGAAACACTGGTAAGAGGTAGTTTTCATGTTGGCCCACAATTCAGTGCTGTTTTTTCAGTGATGAAACCACGGAGAACAATACCCTCTGAACCTTAATGGAGAACACAGAGAACAGAGAACAATACACTCCCAGTAAGAAGGGCCAGAGACATGACTGCCGAACACCAATCACTCATTTACTTCATACAGCTTAAAAAGAAAAAGTTAAATATTCTATAATGCTGGTTAACCCAGTGTGTGTGTGTGTGTACACACACATTATAATATTCAATAATATAATTTAGTAATATTTAAATTTTTCTTTTTAAGCTGCATTAAATAAAATCAGTGATATATAGGAGCATTCCCTGAACCCCCTGCTCTCCCGTCTGCTCCACCAGGGTCTCGTTCCAGTAGTTCACTTCTCATCAGTAAGCCCTGGTTCCACAGCAGCTGACGAGGACCTTGTTGACCCGGGTCACGTCTGAGACTCCGAGCCGGTACGACTCTTTCATGTATGGTTTCGCTCATTCTCAGGTGTGGACATTTATGTGTTAAGGGCTTTGTCCAAGGGCCCATCTGGATTACCATAGGCCCTGACCGGGATTCGAACCCCCAACCTCCTGTTCCAAAGTCACTGTCCTCTGCCAGTGATACCAGTAGTGACTGGGACACTGAGAGCAGGAAGCCCCGAGCTGGGAGGATGGCTCCAGCAGAGACCAGGAACATCTGAGATCTCTGTTCAAAAGAGGCAATCCTGGGAACAGCTGAGACCCTGCAGAACCCTCCAGCTCCCAGGACTCTGGTAGACCCTGCAGAACCCTCCAGCTCCCAGGCCTCTGGTAGACCCTGCAGAACCCTCCAGCTCCCAGGACTCTGGTAGACCCTGCAGAACCCTCCAGCTCCCAGGACTCTGGTAGACCCTGCAGAACCCTCCAGCTCCCAGGCCTCTGGTAGACCCTGCAGAACCCTCCAGCTCCCAGGACTCTGGTAGACCCTGCAGAACCCTCCAGCTCCCAGGCCTCTGGTAGACCCTGCAGAACCCTCCAGCTCCCAGGCCTCTGGTAGACCCTGCAGAACCCTCCAGCTCCCAGGACTCTGGTAGATCCTGCAGAACCCTCCAGCTCCCAGGCCTCTGGTAGACCCTGCAGAACCCTCCAGCTCCCAGGCCTCTGGTAGACCCTGCAGAACCCTCCAGCTCCCAGGACTCTGGTAGACCCTGCAGAACCCTCCAGCTCCCAGGACTCTGGTAGACCCTGCAGAACCCTCCAGCTCCCAGGACTCTGGTAGAGGACCCGAGCTTGAAGGGGACACAATACCGCCGGGTGGGTGAGAACACAGTTTGCTGGAAGCCCACAGTTCCTGTTCAATAAAACAAAAAAGACAACATAATCAAAAAACTTACACAAAGCAGCAACAGGATTCATTTCAAAAGAAGGACTGGGAAGAAATAAAGAGACAAGAGAAAAGAAATGAATGATCCAACAATAAAACCTCTTTCCCGCTGCAGCTAGCAGGTCGACCCGTGTTTTCGACCAACTAAAAATCGGCTTTTGTCTCCGGTCCCACGGCCTGCAGACCTGGACCTAACCGCCTGCTGGCGAGCCGCGTCGCTGCGTTTTCCCACGTTGATGCTGTCCCACATTGATGACATCATCAGCATGACGGAGCAAAGCGATGGAGTAAACCATGAGGAGCTCAGTCCCCGTTACCTGTCGAGGAATCTCCAGTGCTGGGTCATCTTGATGAAGGAAATCTCACGCTGTGTCTAAAAACAACAACTAGCGTGCTAACGTAGCCACGCTACGTCGACGTCATCACGTAAATTATCGCGTCAACCTGAGTCTGCCTTTCACGCTCCCTTTCGCCCCTCCCACTAAAGGCCGATAGAAGCCGAGTCGTTTAAAACCCGGGTCGTTGAAAGACCTGGGTCGAAATGCCGATTAAATCCTCTCACTCTGCCTCGAGGAGCCGGGTGTCAGCGGGTTTAAACCGGTTCTTTGGCCAGTGGGAAAGGGGTTTAATTGAGAATAACAACTAATCAGACAAATACACAAAAGACCACTAAACAGTTCAGAGGCTCGATCAATTAAAACCAGTAATCAAAATAAGTCAGCCTGGCAGCCGAGGACGTGGACTCAGACCCGTTCCCAGATCCGGACCAGACAGAACAGCCGAGCCACTCGGCAGCCCGATGCTGAGCAAGACACCACTGCTGCGGTGGAGAGCGAGGACAACCCAGAGCAGCTGAATGCCCCCTACAGGCAGGCTAACGAGCCAACCAGCTAGCTACAGCCCAGTCAGTCAGGCAGTGCCATTTTGTGCCACCAGATGGTGCAGCGAGTCACGTAACGTGCCTTCACTCTGACAATGGAACAGGAAACAGAGTGAGGATGGGTTCTTTAAGGTTAACTGGAGTTCTTGGTAACTACTGGAACCGTCACAATGACTCCCTCATGCAGTGCCACCCAGTGGACAATAGGAGCATTGCTGCACTTCACACTGATGGAACCGAGCCAGAGGAGAGATCTTCTGTTGTTTACGTTTGATTCCAGCTTCAGCCTTTTAGCATCTTGTTTACATTGAGGGTTTTTTCACTTGGGAGGTGACACATGGACATATTTATCTTCATAAAACATACAATTTGCTCCTAATGTTCACTTTTCTTGAAATAAAGCAAGCCATCAGATGGATGTTGTGTCCCCTCTGTCTGTGGTTTTAAAAGTCAGAAGAGTCATCGCACGACTGAGAACCAGAAGGCAACAAGGCGGGAGTGTAAGATGTGTTTCTGGCAAAGTGGAGCAGATCTGAGCTGTTTCCCATAGAAATACTGCAAAAGGCGGCAAACTCAACGCTGCAGATTTCAGTTCATGCATAGAAATTCAAATGTAAGTCAGAGTAACTATGAATTAAGGCTAAGTGTGAAAGTTGTGAGAGTGAATGGTTGGTGGTGGGAGGGGCTGATGGCGTCAGTCTGCCCCAGGGCAGCTGTGGCTACAGCAGCAGCTTACCACCACCCAGTATGGAGAGAAAGAATAATGCAATGTAAAGCATCTTTGAGTGTCCAGAAAAGCGCTGTATAAAACCAATGCATTATTATTATTATTATTATTACTGTTCCACCCAGAGGAGCAACACGGGCAGAAACACACTACAAGAACCTGGAGCCGGGCGGAGGGCGGACGGACCCGGGGGCTTCACAGAGCTTGGCGTTCAGGTGTGCAGCTCCACCCGAGGGCCAGACAGGCCGACTCCGCCCACACACAGTCAGCTGAGAGGGAGAGGAGACAACAGGCACACCGACGGCGGGGGAGGGGGGAGTCTGAGCACACACCAAACCTCTGCATCAGCGAGAGGAAGATGGAGGAGGATGTGGATCTGAGGAGGAGCAGACCTCAG
Source organism: Salarias fasciatus (assembly GCF_902148845.1). Taxonomy (NCBI): domain Eukaryota; kingdom Metazoa; phylum Chordata; class Actinopteri; order Blenniiformes; family Blenniidae; genus Salarias; species Salarias fasciatus. The sequence continues at coordinate 474,033 of NW_021941229.1, forward strand.
CCCCCCCCCCCCCTCCGCACGGCGGTACCGGAACAACACCTCCGGCTCGGTCAGGAAGGCTCACCACTCCCTCTGGTGTCCTCTGCTCCTGCCCCACAGTGTCCCCCCGCCCCACAGGGACAGACGATCACTGTACTGACACAGTAATCCGGGCAAACTGCAGCTCCCACACTGATCCCAGGTCTGCTGATGCCTCTCAGGCCTCCACTGCTGCTGGTCGTACTGTGTTTGGGTGAGGTTTGTACCAGTGTCATGTTGTGTTCTTTTGTATTTATCGCTTAAGAATGAGCTGTCTTCTACAGCTGGACTGGGACTCAGTACTAATTGAATTCTTTTCTACAGATGAGAATGACAAACACAACACAGTCATTCCTAGACACTCAAGTGGAGAAACTCAACACTTCCACAATAAGAGACTCTGGAAAGGAAAAAAACACTTTTTAAAGCAAGACACCTGCAGAACCAGACGCAGAGGAGAAGAAACCAACAGAACCAGGTTCTTTCTGCTGTTCCGGGCTGGGTGGGGGGATGGAAGAGAGAAAAGAAGAGGACAGACAGATTGGTTCTCTGAATCAGCTGAGAATTACTCCACTCACTGCAGATGGATTAGAGAGCGAGAGCCTCACTACAGGCTCTCCAGTAGTCCAGACCTGCAGCAGCTCCACTGTAAAACGCTCCAGAGAGTCCGGAAGCAGCTCTACCTCAAGCTTCACTCAGAAAGCGTGTTAGGAGCCTGCCTCCATTCTGAGACCATCGCAGTCTTAAAGGAGGGGTATTATGAAAAATCCACTTTTTTGAGCTTTGTATAAAGCTATAGTGTCATTTCCCTGTTAAAAAGACGTATGGGGTTGTTTCCTGAACCATTCACGCATATTTGAGCAATGCCTGAATCTCCCCCTGGCAGCCATGCTGAGGCTGAAACGCTTGGTTCTGCACAGCTCCGCCTGTAATGCACAGCTCCGCCCATAATGCACAGCTCCGCCCATAATGCACAGCTCTGCCCCAGCTCTGACGTAGTCTGCGCAGCTCCGCCTGCACAGCTCATGCTCCCCCTCCCCTCTCATTGGCGGGGAAATTCACCGCAGACAGCCGAGATGGACGCTCTGAGGGGGCGTGTCACTAAGCTGAGGAGATTCTTAAAGAGACAGGGACCCATTTACAGTCCCTGAGGCAGCCTGATGCAGAGGAACATTTGATTTAAGTTGTTTTTAACACATGCAGCTTTCACCATCCAACTTTGGGCAAAGCTGTTGCTTGAGTGCTGTAGACTGATACTAAAGGGCTAAAAAACAACTAATACCCCTCCTTTAAAACTGAAGATCAGAAGATGATATATTTAATTGATGGTATTTATATTGAGCCGATGCCCATAGAAACATTATCAGAGGACGGGATAAACAGAGTGGCTGGTGCCAGGAGGAGCAGATATGCAGCAGGTGGTTTTGGCAGCGGGAAGGTGAAAACAGAAGTGAAAACTCTTCTGTGATGGAAGCCACACTCCTCCTGAAGCTGGCAGCAACTCTGCAGATACTTCAGCAGATAAAATGACCACATCTGCTGACGGTGTGCAGACCATAGCTGCCATGAACCAGAGGAAGCAGAGACGGGAGGCGCTCCACTCCGGGGAGACGTGAGCAGCACCTCCAGCTGCAGCCATAAACCTCCTGCCTGCTGTGTAAACACACCTCCTCCCAGTCCTCCTCTCGGAGCTTTCAGCATTGTTTGGCCGCTCCATAAACATTTAGACTCGGCGTGTTTTTGAGGTCTCGGATTACCATCGATCTTCAGATGAACTTTGCTCGGTCAGATGCAAAACTTCATGCAACTTCAAAACGCGTAAACCCCAAATCCAGATGGAAGTGAATGTTTTATTTGAGCGGTTATGGCGCCTGTGTGTTGAAATCCGTTACAACCTGCAGTTTACATCATGGTATCAGTTTCAAGTGCAAACACACAACTTTTCTCATGTTTAGGAAGGCCATTTTTCAACATGCTGGGAGCCACTGAACACCTTTTTGAAAACGCCCCGTCACAGTTAAATCAGGGGAAAAATGCAAGGCATGATGTTACATGATGAAACAATCATGCAACCACACAGTTCCCCAAAATGATGATCTCCAGGCTAATGACAGCTCAAACAGCAAGGTCTGCTAAAAACAGAGGAACCAATCAAAACCACGGACATAAAATCAACAAAAACTAGAATGTGGCACTCAGAGAGGCAGACCTCCGCCACACCTCAAATCAGTCACCAACAACAATAAGAACACCAGATATACTAAAAAACATTTTATTTCTCCCCAACACAAACAATGTCTGGGAGAAAGCTGTTTGCTGCTTGTTCATATCTCAGTGTGTTTCCTCACAGCGACTGACACTCCGGAACCCCCCTGTTTTTGTCTGTTCTGGATCCTGGTGTCCGGAATACTTCCTGATCTGGATCAGCAGCTGATCTCTCTGAGAGTCATTGAAGAACTGACACTGTAATGTTCTCTAAGCCCCCTTGTCATTTATTGTTGAGTTATGTCCAACTATGTCAAAGACTCCCTATCTCTCAATGATAAAGAATCCTTTAAAAAATTCCTGGATCCAGACAGTGATCCGGATCATCACCAAAACTTAATGGATTCTAAGCTAGCCCAGGACCCCCCTTTCCACAAAGTTTCATTGCAATCCGTCCATTACTTTATCCGTAATGTTGCTAACAGACTAACCAACCAACAAACCAACAAACCGACGTGATTACATAACCTCCTTGGCGGAGACAATAACAAAATATAGAAAAACAAGTGAAATGGTGAATGGTAAATCTCTAAAACATGTCCAAAAAAGTTGAAACTGCTGACTCAGCATCATCAGTTCTAACCATGACAGAGTTTACAGGAAGACACTGCTAAAATAGCTCAGATCATTTCAACAGGTCGAGAGGGGAAAATCCATGAAAAAGAAAGAAGAGAAACCGTTAAACCTGGCTACAAAAGCACAAAATGTCATCAAATGTATCTGAATTGTCAATAAACACAACCATGAATCCAATATTAGTTTTTAACATGCAACAACTTTAATGTTTTTTTCCTTCATTTCAGACAATTGACAATTTTTGTGACTCCTGACAAAAATGTATTGAATAGAAAGTCACAGGTTGATAATGTCCGTGTTCTCCATTGTTAATGGTTAGAGTGTACTGTTGTCTGTGGCTTCGCTAAAAAAACAAACAGCACCAATTGATACATAAACCAACAAGAATTACAGCCAAGAGTGCAACAATCATCGATAACATTTTTACTAATATGACTGGACACATTGTGCTGAGTGGGATCCTGCAGTCTGACATAAGTGACCATTTACCCAGATTTGCTGTGTGCAGGTACAAGCATAACATAAAGCAAAGCAAGAGTAAAATAATGTCAAGAAACAGATCAGTGGAAGCACTAAGAGCATTAAAGGAAGATCTTACGAAACAAAATTGGGATGCCGTCTATGTTGATGATGTTAATGAAGCCTACAATGCGTTTAGTTATTGATTTGTATAACAAAACTTGTGCATTAATAACAAACATAACAAAAGAAATGATAAACCATGGATCACAAAGGGAATAAAAAACGCTTGCAAAAAGAAAAATTACTTATACAGAAGTTTTTTGAAAGAACAAACAAAAGAAGCTGAAAACAAGTATAAGAAATATAAAAACAAACTAGTATGGATAATTAGAAAGAGGAGGAAAGATTACTACAGTGGACAACTGAATGAAAATAGAAATAATATAAAGTCAACCTGGGGAATATTAAACAAGGTAATAAACACAGAAGGAAAAATAAACTTCTATCCAAAGTACTTTGTGAAGGAAAATATTGAAATATATGATGAAAAAGAAATAACAAATGAATTTTGTGAATACTTTGCTAATGTGGGACCAAATCTCACAGCAAATATTCCAAAAAATCCTAATACAGATGAAAATTTAATAAATAATCAAATAAACAGTATTTTTCTTGAAAAGGTGGAAAAGGAGGAAATCTTAAAAAAAGTACAAAACTTTGGAAATAAGAGATCGACTGATGGTGAGGGGTTGGATATGATCATTGTGAAACATATAATTGAATTTGTCATTGAGCCGCTCACTCACATTTGTAATCTGTCATTAACCACGAGAGTTTTCCCTGATAAAATGAAATTGGCCAAAGTCATACCCTTCTATAAAAGCGGTGATAAACACAACTTCTCTAAGTATCGTCCAATCTCATTACTTCCACAGTTTTCAAAAATATTTGAGAAGGTATTTTTAACAAGACTTGACAGTTTCTTACAGAAACAAAATATTTTGGATAATAGTCAATATGGTTTTCGGGCTAATCGTTCCACAGCACTGGCAATAATGGAATTCACAGAAAAAATTGCAACAGAGATCGATAACAATTATTTTTTTAAGTATTTTCATTGATTTACAAAAAGCTTTTGACGTCATCAATCATTCAAAATTCCTAAAAAACAAATGAGTATGTATGGCATCCGAGGAGTAGCTCACCATTGGCTCTCAAGTTACTTGGAAAACAGAAACCAATATGTACATATTAATGACACTAAATCTGAAAGGAAAATTAAATGTGGTGTGCCCCAAGGTTCAATACTTGGGCCAAAGTTATTCATTTGTACATGAATGATTTTGCTAAAGTGTCCAACCTTGGGAAAATTCTATTCGCAGATGATACCACATTATTCCATTCAAGTAAAAGCATACAAGAAGTCACAAAAGTAGTGAATGAAGAATTGAAAGTAATAAAACACTGGTTTGATCTAAACGGATTGATCCTAAATGCCAAAAAAAAAAAAAAATGTTGTTTAATAATAAAAAGGAAAAAGTGAAAGTAAAACTCGAAATAGATGGAGTTGAAATTCATCATGTAACAGAAACAAAATTCTTATTAGTGATGACTGACGACGATCTAGAGTGGAAATCTCACATTAATTACACCAAAGGGAAAGTTGTGAAAACCATTTCTGTGTTACATAGAGTTAAGTCTTTTCTGAACAGTTGTGCCTTGTTAACATTGTATAACACATTGATTTTACCTCATCTCGTGTATTGTGCTGAAGTGTGGGGTACGACATGTAAAACTTATTTACAGACAATTGTCATTTTACAAAAAAAGGCTATAAGGATAATTACAAACAGTCATTATCGAGAGCCGTCTAACCCATTATTTAATAAACTGAAAGTATTGAAATTTCATGATATTGTTGATTTAAGTATCCTAAAAATCATGTATAAGGCAAACACATAACCCGGACTGCATTCTTCCACCTCAGGAACATAGCTGGACTCCGCCCATCACTCTCTGACTCCGCCCATCACTCTCTGACTCCGCCCATCACTCTCTGACCCCGCCCATCACTCTCTGGCTCCGCCCATCACTCTCTGACTCCGCCCATCACTCTCCTTCTCTGCTGCTGAAACTTTAATCCAGGCTTTCATCACTTCCAGAATCGACGCCTGCAGCAGCGTTCTCTCCGGTTCTCCATCCAGAACCCTCAATAAACTCCAGTACATTCAGAACTCCGCTGCCCGCCTCCTCACCCACACCCGCTCTGACAGCACATCCCCCCGGTCCTCCACCGGCTCCACCAGCTCCACCAGCTCCACCAGCTCCACCGGCTCCCCGCCCCCCAGCACTCCACTTCAAACTCCTCCTGGTCACCTTCAAAGCTCTCCATCACCTGGTCCTCCCTCCCTCACAGACCTGCTCCACCTCCACATCCATCACCTGGCCCTCCACCCCTCACAGACCTGCTCCACCTCCACATCCATCACCTGGCCCCTCCACCCCTCACAGACCTGCTCCACCCTCACACTCCATCATCTGGCCCCTCCCTCCCTCACAGACCTGCTCCACCTCCACATCCATCACCTGGCCCTCCACCCCTCACAGACCTGCTCCACCTCCACATCCATCATCTGGCCCTCCACCCCTCACAGACCTGCTCCACCTCCACATCCATCATCTGGCCCTCCACCCCTCACAGACCTGCTCCACCTCCACACTCCATCTCGCTCCCTCCGCTCCTCCACCTCCACCCTGCTGTCCCTGCTGGGTGGGACCAGGCTCCCAACCTGGGGAGACAGAGCCTTCTCCATCGCCGCCCCCACCCTCTGGAACTCACGGCCCCCACCTCTCTGTGACTGCTCCGACCCCCCCACCTTCAAGAAAGAACTCAAAACCCACCTGTTCAGAATTGCTTTTAATGTTTAATGTGTGTGTGTGTGTGTTTTTTACTGCTGTTGATTTTATGCTGTTGTTTTTAATTTAATTTGCTGTGTTGTGAAGCGACTTTGAGTACCTTGAAAAGCGCTGTACAAATAAAATGTCTTATTACCTCTGCCAGGTGGTTATGTAATCATATCGGTTTGTTGGTTTGTTAGCAAGATTATGGAAAAAGTAATGGACGGATTGCAATGAAACTTTGTGGAAAGGGGGGTCTTGGGCAACTTAGAATCCATTAAATTTTGGTGATGATCCGGATCACTGTCTGGATCCAGGATTTTGTTAAATGATTCTTTGTCATTGAGAGATAGGGAGTCTTTCACATGGTTGGGCAGGCCCGCCGACAGGGGGGAGAAACGCCTGGTTCACACAGGAAGCGCCGCTTTTGACGCGGAAGTGAAAGCGCCGCGCACCAACTGTCAGATCGGCGCCCCTGTTCACCTCTCTGACGGTTCATACAGGAGGCGTGGCGACTCGCGCTGTGGACCGCCAGCTGTAAAGCTGGACAGAGCAGATCGCACCACACAGGAAGTCAGGAACGGAAAATACGAGAGAATCCGGTCAATTTTCCAATTAAAATGAAGTAAAATAACATAAATTATGTTGCTTTTTGGTTTTCCTTTTCAGATAAACACACACACACACACACACACACACACACACACACACACACACACACACACACACACACACACACACACACACAGGGAGAGAGGGCGACAGAGAGAGGCGCCGCATGCTGCAGCGCTCGGCTCCGATCACACCCCGATCACAATTGTGTGATTATATCTGGTGTTCTTCTGGTTGTTGGAGACTGATCTGAGCTGTGGCGGAGGTCTGCCTCTCTGAGGGCCAGTTTCTAGTTATTATTAATATAATAAAGTGGAATTTATTGCCTGTAAATCTTCAGAATATATTTGAAATGAGACATAGTATATACAATCTTAAAGGAATAGACGTGTTCAAAAGATCCAGATTTAGAACCAAAATCAAAGAATGAAGCATTACGGTGAAAGGAGTGAACTTATGGAATACTCTGAAACAGGAAATCAAAGAGTGCAAAACAATTATGACATTTAAGAAACATATAAAAAATTCCACATTGGATAAATATGAAAATGAAAACTAAGTTGTTGCGGGTGAAAATTTTGATTTAGTGAATATGATTTTTTGAGTATTGTTAATTCGTATGTAAAGGGGCAGATGTAATAAGATTGTTCTTCTTTCTGCTCCTTTTCTTTCGTGATGTTGTGGACAGCCGAGATCTCTGTGGGGATGTTACGTCAAGACGTCATGTAAACAAGCATTTCTGGGTCCAGAGAAGAACGAACAGTGCAGGAGCAGTCACTTACCTACTTCTGCTCCATTCCTCCGGGGTGAGTAACGGGGGCTGCAGTGGAGATGTGGGCGGATACCGGGATGTGGCAGCACGCTGGAAGAAAGGTTCTGACCCCAACGCCCTGAAGGTCTGACCCTGGAAACGCTGCTCAGAGACAGACTGTTGGCCAGAGCATCGAACAGACAATAACTGGAGGTTCACGTCTCATTTTTGACACGTAGCCATTTGCAGCCCTGCAATTGTGAGATCTGAGACAGAATGATAAACAATAGGGTTTAGAACTTCCAGCACATTCATTTGTTGATCCACTGAAGATCTATGTTTATAATAAAGTGCTGTCTTGATGATGAGCACGATTAGCTTCAGTGTTTTCCTTCACCTGCTCCAAAGTGCTTGGTTTTGGTGGGCCACACTGGAACTGCTTGATGGTGGTTTTGGCCCACGAACCTCATGTTTGACACAGATCCCTTACAAGAAAAGCTCCCAGTCAGCTGAGAGGTTGAAACCGGGGCTTATTTACTGCAGAACGTCCGGTTTCATCTTCACAGGAAGAAGTGGGTCAATCATTTCAAGCTCCTGGACGCATGACTTTCCCTCCATGAAGCTGCAGAGCTGAAAGCTCCTGGAGCAGCGCTGGCCGGTCCTCACTGCAGGGCCTCTCCTCAGGTCGGATAAGAAGAGCACAGATCTTTTACACTGGCTCAAAATATCAATGTGAGTTTTCATTTATTTTATTATGCAGGTGTTGTTTTAATGTTTTCCATTAAATCTTTTTAAAATGTTATTTTAATGTATCCTACCTTAAGCATCTTATCCAGTCCAACATTCCTGTCTTTTCTTTTCAAGTTTCAGTTTTGTAGCCCTGGCGGTGTGCAGGGTAGGGGGGCCGACCCCCTCAGCCGTCCCGGCCTGACGCCTCCCGCTGAACGGAGGCGTGGTGCCGGGCCAGGCCTCTCCTGAGAGCGTGTGTGTTCGTAGGTGTGGTACTGTGTATGTCGTGGGCGGGAGGGACAGGTTACTTTTACAATGTTTTTTTTTTTATTTAAATACTGTAAAGCACTTTGTGTCGCTTTTACATCTGAAAGCTGCTTTATTTTCCATCATCAATATGTACTTCTAATTTTATTTTTTTAGAACTTGTGTCGTATCCTCTTACGGTTTGAGTGGTTGCACTCCAGAGCTCCCTGAGGGGGGTCCTCCACACCGGGAGTTGGATCTGGTCCTCTGGTCCCAGGGGTCTCCACACCTCAGCGTGGGGGTTCCCTTGGTCTAGCGGGGTTGGGGGTCAGGCGCCGGAGCCCCAGTATCAGTGACCTCTGACTGCTCCTGGTTCTTGGGGGGCCCGCTGGTGGAGTTTCCCATGATGCTCAGTGCCATGTGTCCCCTTTTGTGCAAAATAAAATGGGAGTGTGTGTGTGTGTGCATAATGGTGCGGTTTTCTTGTGACTGTTTTTACTGCTCAGCCCTTTGTTTTTATGAATATGTAAAGTGCTTTACAAATAAAGTTTGACTTGATTCATCAGTAAAGGTTGATTTGATTTGCCCCATGAACAGAACTTCTGTAAGCTCACCTTGTTCCGAAAGACAACGCTGATAGGACATTCTGGAAACGTTTTATTGGATGGTTTTGACATGACGCCCTCCAATAGTTTTCTAGACTGGTACAAATACATCAAGTTTCTGTGGAGAAGTAATCAATGGTGTGTCTGTGAAGACAGAGACAACACGGTGATGGGGCTGTTCAATCCCATTTATTGATCCAGAAATGTCCTTTAGGAGGAGCTGGACGCGGCCACGGCGGCACGTCTGGGTTTGGGGGTGGTGCCTTCCCGGAAGCCATTCCTGGAAAACAAAAGGACAGTCCATCCCGTCAAAACCTCCTTCCTCACACACAGTGGCTGAAAACACTCGTTCTACGTCACAGAAGCATCGCTCACAGCCGTGAGAGTGGCTGAGGGCGCACGGCAGAGGCCGAGCATCAAACCTGCTTTTAGAGAACAGGTGTCAAACTCCAGAGAACTGGACCAGCCAGCCAGGAGCTGCTGGGTCCACCGGTACAGAAACAACCAGGCTCCCATCACACCAACAGAACACAGACATCCATATGGACAGAACAGGCTGGATTGTTGTTTCGGTGACTGTCGACTCAAACTACTAAGTCCAGGAGGATCTGGACTGACACCAGGACCAGGACAATGTGGACTGGAGTCATGACCCTCTGGAGGAAACCAGTTCCAGTCCTGGTGTTTTAACATATAATATCCAGCAGCAGCACAGTTTCAGCTCCTCTGGTCGCTGCTGCGAAAGCCATCCTCCAACATTCAAACGTTTTGACGTGTAAACGAGGCCTTGGACTGAGACAGTGAACAACACAAAGTTTGGTTCTTTAGAATCCAACACATCCACCTCACGTTGTCATCCGGCTGCTCTTACCTCAGATAAAATGCTGATATCACATAGAACTCATATGTTCAGACATTTTCATTTGACCATCACTGGTAGAGCAGCAGTGACTGAACTTGACGAATGAGCTGAAAGGACACGCCCACAACTCAACTTCAGCATTTAAACATTCCCACAGAGAAAATAACCCAGAAAGGGATGAAGTCAGTGCGGCTGTGACGCAGACAGGTATTTCGTTTAAAGCCCAGCAGTATCAAAACACTTTGGCTGAACCGTGTTCAGCAGCAGTGAGTCTTATGGACAGTGCAGGTAATCATCAGTCTACAGGGACATGCATGAAAACTAGGGCTGCCACGATTGGTCGATTAATCACGATTATGTCGACTATTAAAATCATCGACGACTAATTTAACAGTCGACGAGTCTTTTCTTTTTTTTTTGTAATTGTTTTTGTCCCGAAATTGCCGTGGTACCTTCTACTGCTGCGTCTGCCTTTCTGTATTCGACACACATGCGCAGTCGTGCCAGCTGCGACAACATGGCCGCCCGGCGGCAGCGGAGCTCAAAGTGTGGGAGCATGACAAGAAAACCTCAGAGAGAAGTGCAGTGCAGCATCTGCAGGACAGAACCGGCCTTCCACGGCAGCACAACTGCGATGCATGAGCAGCCGAAACAGAAGCACGTCGTGGCTCGGGACGACGATGATTGACCGTCGTCTCGGTAAGCTAATAATATTAGCATAGAGCGCTAACTTGCCATTTATTCATAGCTGTCAATGTTAACATTAGCGGTGACGATTTGAGTCATTAGCTGCCTTTAGCACACATTTCATGTTTTCTGTAACGTTCTAACAGTGATGTGTTTTAATAAGAAGTGACGTCGCGCTGATGTTTTCTACCGTTATGTTTCAGAGCTTCACCCCATCGGAGCGGATTCTCTCTGCAGCAGAACATCTGCTCCCAGAGAGAGCAGCCTGTCTCCAACATGTAGAAATGCTGACTGTCCTGGCGGTGAGCCAGAGCCCTGTGTAGTTTGGGATTATGTAGAGTCAGAGTGGAATAAAGTTGTATGCAGTTGAGCACTGAACACAAAATGCACTTTTGTTTTGAGTCAGTGAGACGAAAACTTCAATAATTCCATGGTTGACTGATGCCAAACACAAATTAAGAAAAAAAATTAACATTAAGGATTAATTTTTGTGTTGTTTAGGCAAGTGCCTTTTCCTTATTTTACTCAAGTATTTGCACTTTATGGTACACAGTTAAACAAGTGTTTGTTGCATATTTCAATAAAGGTTTAATGAACTCTCATCTGAATCGTCTTTATTTTGAGTTAGAATATACCTTAAACACTTAAAGCTGAAATCTAATTGTGGCTCTATAAGAGCAGCTTCATGGTGGTGCGATAAACTATGTTCTACTTTAATTTATATATGATGCGATTAGTCGACTAATCGAAAAAATAATCGGTGATTAGTCGACTACCAAAATAATCGTTTGTGGCAGCCCTAATGAAAACCAAACTCAAACTTCTCACTTAAACCTCAAACTCTTGTGAGTTCACTGCAGCCTGGTAAACCTGAGGAGTCTTTAAAAGCACGGAACCCGGATAAACACATTGATGCACAGGAATTATTTACATGTTTACCAAACCGTCATCATTTCCAGGAATGAATCAAACCATTGAATGTTTCTCACCTGAATCTACGGTAGACAACCTTCAGGTGCCTCAGACGGCCGGTGCCAGTGGTGTTCCTCCTCTTGGCCTTGGCGCTCCAGTTGTCTGCAACACAAGACGTCTCCATGAGACAAAGCCTCACAGCGGCATCGGTTCAGGAGCCATATGCAGCCCCACTTCATTTTCACCCAGTCAGATTGGTCCAGTAATGTTTGACATTCTTTAATTTAAACGTACTTTGTGTTTTGAGTATAAGTGGTGAAAATGTTCATATACTAAAAATTTCTACAGAAAACTGCAACTGAGTCAATTTGAGACTTTGATGTGAAACAGTGAATTGGGGGTACACAGCACTACCATTGACAGAACTGTCATCAAACTTGACTTTAACATCTTCTGAAAGAAAGGCCCTAAATTGAGACAATTAAAACTGACCTTTTTCTGCCTTTTCCAGAACAAAATAACCCAATTCCCAGGAGCTTTTACAACAGGCAGAATTTCCTTGTGAACTTTTAGATTTCTCCTATAACATAAGCCTAAGGAGAGGTTTTAAACAACTCACTGCGATTTCAGTTCCTGTTTACGCGATATTTCATGTCAAAACTATTTTTCATTCCAGAGAACACACACAGTGATGGACAACCCTCTGGTACAAGATGAAATATGAACATTTACGCAGGAAATGAGTGCATACTTAAGAGCAAGCATATCAACTTCATCCACAGGTTACATACCACCACAAATGATAGGGATGCTCAAATTGTTATTGCAATATGAGGTTTCAAGATCTTCTTAAAATATTCACAGATCAACGCTGCAGGATGACGACGTTCCTCAGCAGACAGAGGAGCTAGACTTACCTCAGTGCCTTGGGCCATTTTTGGCTACTGATCTCAAACAAAGTCCGGCATGTCTGAATCTTGAACTTATTCAACACTATATCTTGAAAACTGATGTCACTTGTATTTGGGGTGAAGTGTGACATTACTTTCAGGTCACTCACACTTTCTCTTGCGCTTCTCGGGGTAGCCGCATTTGCCACAGCTGGACTTCTGCAGGTGGTAAGCTTTGGACCCACAACGACGGCACAGAGTGTGCGTCTTGTTCCGGCGCTTTCCGAAAGACGATGTACCCTTCGTCTGAAGAGAGACACAGAAGTCCAGCCATTAGGTGAAGAAGGTCTGGAGAAACGGTCTCACAGGTAAATTAAAAAGCAGGGAGTCTTGTCTCAGTACAAAAGGATGAATCACAGAAAGTCATTTGTTCAGACATTTGTGTTTGAGAACATCACTGACAAGACCAGCGCTAGGAAGATGGCAGGACACATGATGAGAGGCATGCAACAAGATTCAGAAATACTTCAAATACCAAAGCCTGTTGCACAGTATTAAAACCATCCATCAGTACAATATTTAACAGTGCTCAGAAGTAATTCACAGGATCATCACTTGTCTGAGTGCAGTGGAGAAAGTGTCATTTAACAAAATAATGCAGAAACACGTTTCCTGGTAATAAGCAGAAACACTGTTTTCTCCACATATTAATGGGAGTGCACAAAAATATTTCTTTACCCCCGTGACACATCAGTTTCATTAATTTCCATTCCAAAGCTTTACTTGCCCCGGTAACTGGCATCAACATTGTTATTAGCATGAACACATTGACTGAAGCTACCATCTGAGCTAACACTTGGCCACATTAACCACCAGCTCACACAACAGACGGTATTTATTTACGTTGCTGATAATACGTTAAAAAACAGTAAGTTACGTGTATTAGTGAAACAATCTCATCATATTCAGCTATTTTAATCCATTCAGTGTCGAAGCGCCATGCTAACAGCGGCAAATGGTCGAGACCAAAACTGCACAAAACTCAGTTAATCGATGCATCATCACAGAAATACTAACGCCCAGTAGTGACCGGTTTGATTCGACATCGGATAGCCTACATTGCGTGTAAGAAAAACTTTGTACTAAGTAGATGTTAAGAGATGTCTCTCCTGCTCAGTTTATCTCACCATTTTCGCCCGCTGGCTTTAGAAAAGAGGCCGGAAGAGGAGCGTGCGCACCAACAAATTACGTCCGTTCCGCTTCCTGTGCAACACTGAAATGGGTCTCCCGGATAATCTTTGAAAAAAAACTAACTAACAAAACAATTTGAAAAAAAAAAACAACCCTATTCTACGCTTCGAATCACACTAACGACAAAGAAAACATTTTTACTGGTATTAAAGGAGCTATCCGTAATTCTGCACAATTTTGAGCCCTGACTTCAGTTTGAAATGTTGGCTCCGCCCCCGAGCTCTCTGACTGGTTCCTCACATTGACAAAACCCTCCCACTCCCCCTCCGCTCTGCTCCCACTCAGCGTGCACGACGCTACATGCACATCCCATGCGCGTGCACAATCCTCCGGAGGAAACACAGCAGAAGCCACTTCGACTCTTTTTTGTTCAAAATAAATGACCACTTCGTTTCAGGTAAACCATATGTTCCCTTCTCACTACATGTTCAATGCATAAAGGAGCTTGCAAAAATGAATTTATAACAGCAAGTGGAGGTACAGCCACTTTCCCTGTTGCTCCTTCGGCTTCCATGCTGGTCTGTTTATTTGTGGTGCGCTGCAGACGGCCTGGCCCCGCCCCCGCCCCCGCCCCCCTGCTGCTGCTGCTGCCAGCGGAGCAGAGAGGTCGTCACGCTGAATCCTCAGGCAGCGCTTTGCGGGGCCAGATATCCAAAACACGCTGATCAATGTGTGAGTTTTGTTTTCACAGAAATGTAGCATGGACTTGCTAGTACATGATGTAAAAAGCATTTTTCTCGTCCTGGTTAAATTAAAATCCCGGATAGCGCCTTTAATTCATTCCAGACACCCCAAAATCCAGGTATGAAACAAACTAAATATGTACAAAGAAGGAAAAAAATCAATATCCACACATGGCTTTTTTTTAAAGGGAGCTGGCTCATGAGAAGCCGATGGTTTGAAAGGGCCGTTCAAAAGACTGGCTCCTTAAAGAACATCACTTGATCTCTGTTAGAGTAGAGTAGGATAGGTGGAGAAGGACGGAGACATCCCCCTCAGTCACACAGGAGCCAGTCCATTGCTTTCTGACATCTGACACTGTTACTGTCAGGTGCTGCATTTTCACATGGTGGTGTCAGGTGTTTATTGACCCAGATTTGGAAGAGATATTTTTCTGACAAATATTACATTGTGCTTTATCTTGCCCCAGTTTTCCCCAGAAAACTGCATCCCAATGCTGCTATGTGTCCATTGAAGCATTGATGGAGCATTTTATGGTGGTGTGTGTGTGTGTGTGTGTGTGTGTGTGTGTGTGTGTGTGTGTGTGTGTGTGTGTGTGTGTGTGTGCGCGCGCGCGCGTTTTCTGTTGCTAAAATCTCTTTTAAAGCATAAATATGGTGTTTCAAATTAACTGGTGTCCTTGATAACTGGGGACCGACTTCCCTGAGCATTTCCTGCTGCTGATGCTGCTGCTGCTCATCACAGTGGAAGTTTAAATCAAAATCCTAAATGTAGTGATGCTAGGAGATGTGTCGAGGCTTCGAGGGCGTGTGTCGAGTAATGGAGGGGGCGTTTCCACTTCATTTAGGGGAGGAGCCAAAAATGAAGACGTTCGAAGCCTCATGATCCGGACTGCTTCAGGCAGTGGTTTGCGGGTTTGATGTGATTCAAAATCTAACGGGCAGCAAAAGCAATGGATTCCTCCGTTCACATCTTGTGGATTTGTGCCGTCTGGATATTGCATTGGGATCGGTTTGGCACTCTTTTTTCCATGGAGCCAGGAAGAGACGATTCTCCCCGGTGTGGGAGCATTGTGACTTGATTTCACCTCATAAGGTCGGCACAGAGCACAAGTGAAGTGTAATATATGTAACTGTAACTGTGACAACACCGCGCATCGCTTGCTCTAAATTCTTTTTTTTTTTTTTTTTTTCTAGGTATTTTAGGTGAAATGTCTGTTGTGTTCCAAGGAGCTTGGATACAACAACAACACCTCATCCATGCTGAGGCATTCCAGAGCCCTGCATGAGAACCAGGAGACCGCGGTGGACCAAGCTCAGGTAAAGACTTTTAGGATGCAATAAGTCAGCAAATAAAAAACCCCAAGAACATAAAATTATACATTTGCATACTAAAACCATAGTTTATATTCTGCATATTACTTGTTTGTCAATATATGTAACTAAACAGTGCATTCATGTTGTCATCAGGGATGAATGATGTGAATGAAGCCTTGGTGAGCATGGTCACTGAGGATACCCAGCCCTTCTCTACTGGAGGACAGCGGGTTCAGGAAGCTGGTTCAAGCTTTAAACCCCACTATGTTCTCCCCACAAGACAGGTAAGTATGTCAGTATGTATGTAAGTAAGTATGAAGCATTTTTCACCATTTCCCCATCATGCACATTCTAAGAGTGTTCTTTTCTTTTGCGTCTTTTAGGCTTTAAATGTACAAGGAGTGGAGAAAAAATACAAGGAGTCCAGAGAAAGCCAAAGCCGTGGCCTCCAAGGATGTTTGACATCTGATATGTGGACCTCAATAAACACTGATGCAGATTCGGCGGTGACGTGCCATTTTTGATGCAAGTACTGCTTTATAATTATGTTATTGAATGTAGTCACAAATTACATCCTGCTTCTCTGTCTTTCTTAGGTAGAAACTCTGGCAGCGATTCAACAGCACAGTTCAGCAGACAAAAACCCTAAATGTGACTGCCGACGCAACGACTGAAGTTCAGATGAACCTTGGTGGACCAAATAGAAACATTCTGCAGAGCCCTCTTGATTACTGGACTAGACGACTAAAGACCTATCCCAATTTGTTCACACTTGCTACAAAAATCCTTTGTACCCTGGCCTCATTGTTCCTTGTGAAAGGGTATCTTCAAAAGCTGGAGAAATACTGTCCAAAAAGAGAAACCGCCTGAGTCCCAGCACAGTTGAAAAATGGATTTTTTTAAATAAAAATTAAAAAAATGTTGTCTCCACTTTTTCATGTTGTCACTAGTAACACAAGCACAGTCACAAAACAAGTAGCACAAGCACATAACATTTTATTTACCAAGCCCGTTTTATAATTAAAAAAATATCGAAGCACTTTACTGAAAACCAGAACCTGACCCCAATAAAATAGTCAAGCTCCATATCTCAAATCTCTCCTCAGTTTGTTTCCACTCCCCCCCCCCCTTGTCCCTGCTATCAGGAAAAACCCACACTATATGAAGTATATTACATGTTTATTGGCAGGATCAGTTAAAAACAATTCAAAGCTTCACATCGGCGCTCTGCCTGTTTTACTTTTATTCGTCCACTTGATGGCGCAGTAGAGCAAAAGAAGCACCATGAAGCTTCGATCCATGAGTGAACCAATTGGATGGAAGCCTCAGTGGTTCATGAAGCTTCATCTTGCCATCACTACCTAAAAGGTCAAAAGCAGCTTTTTGTCTGGTTTTTAACCTCTACCAGTGGCAGAGGACATGGAGGAGGGTTGGTTGCCAATTGATAGGGAGACCCCAGCGCTGGTCCGTCTCCAGACACTCCTCCTCTGCGTTCAGGTGACTGGAGCCTGCTGTAGAAAACTGCAACTGTCATCAGTCCTTCTCATGAAGATGTTACTATTACTATTGCAACAACACATCATCAGTAGGGTAAAACTAACCTGTCTCACGACGGTCTAATCCCAGCTCACGTTCCCTATTAGTGGGTGAACAATCCAACGCTTGGTGAATTCTGCTTCACAATGATAGGAAGAGCCGACATCGAAGGATCAAAAAGCAACATCACTATGAACGCTTGGCCGCCACAAGCCAGTTCTCCCTGTGGGAACTTTTCTGACACCTCCTGCTTAAAACCCAAAAAGTCAGAAGGATCGTGAGATGGACTGCTGACGTCACTCCGGTGAGTGTTTTCCGTGTTGCTGAAGCCTGCGAGTGACTGAAGTGCTTGCTGTCTCTCTCTTGCTATTACTGTTAATTCACGAAGCAATCAAAAAATCGGGGTTATTTACGCCCCTGGGGTTATTTTTGCCCCAGATTGACCAGTGATCTCTTGTGAATTACATTTCTTCGCCGCCGTTAGCGCCACCGGCGTGCTAACTAGCTTAGCGTGCTAATTAGCTTGGTCCGCCGGGACCGCTATGGCGTCCTCCCCTCTGTCTTCTTTTCTTTCCTGCTCAGTGTGCCGTATGTTGAGTCAGAACCCTGCCTCCCTTGACGATAGGGGTATTTGCGTAAAGTGCAGTGTATTGACAGCGCTGGAGGCCAGGGTAACCGAGTTAGAGGAGCGGCTGCGCAGATGTGAGGGGCAGGGCAGCGCTAGCTACAGCGAGGTAGCGGCAGGGCTCGCAGCCCGCTCCCGCAGTGAGAGGAGTGTTAGCAAGCCTAGCCCCGCAGCGTGTCCCGAGCAGCCGGGGCAAGACCAGGACCGGTTTGTGACAGTCCGGAGGAAGGCTAGTGCTAAGCACCGCCATGTAGCACTCCAAGAACCGCTTCACGTCTGCAATAGGTTCTCTCCCCTCAGCGATGACACGCCGGCTGAACTGGACACGCTGGTGATTGGCAGCTCTATAGTTAGAGACGTGAAGCTGCCAGCGGTGAAGGTTAGGTGTTACCCGGGGGCCAGAGTGGGGGACATCGAGGGGAACCTTAGGCTTTTAAAACAGGAAGGTAGGAGATTTCGTCGAGTCGTGATTCACGCAGGCGGTAATGATGCCCGGCGGAGACAATCAGAGGTGCTCAAATTACAAGTAGCCTCGGTGTGTGAATTGGCTAAGTCGATGTCTGATGCCGTAATATTCTCTGGTCCCCTGCCCAATTTGGTCAATGATGAAATGTATAGCCAACTTTCATCATTCAATCGCTGGTTGTGTAGATGGAGTGAGGAAAACGGAGTTATTTTTCTAAACAACTGGTGCACCTTCTGGGGAAAGCCTGGGCTCATCCGCAGGGACGGCATCCACCCAACTTTGGATGGTGCAGCCCTTTTAGCTCGCAATATGGCTGATCGGCTTCGTACTCTAAATTGACAATCCAGCTATGAGCCCCGGGCGCAGAGCAGTCGTGTAGAACGCTCCTCTGTTGATCTTGTTGATCCCGTCACTAATCCTGCTCCCGGATTTTTACAAGTCAAGCATGGAGTTTACCTAGGCTAACAGAGACTGAGTCTGTCCAAAGTGCTCAAAGCATTAGAAAAAAGTCAATGGGTAAAAAGCTTAACACCTGTATGAGACAGAATAACTCTTCCAGTAGGAAATACATAAAATGTGGTCTACTAAACATTAGAGCAATCTCCACTAAATCTCTGTTAGTTAATGACCTCATCGGTGACAATAACATTGATCTCCTTGCTCTAACAGAAACTTGGCTCCAGCAAGATGATTATGTGAGGCTCAATGAATGTACCCCTCCAACCTATGTTAATTTCCAAACAGCTAGATCAACAGGTGGAGGTGGAGGTGTGGCAGTGATTTCCCACTCCAGTCTTCTTCTTAAACCCAAAACTAATGTTAAATTCAACACTTTTGAAAGCTTAATACTAACGCTTACTTGTCCAAATTGGAAGAATCAAAAAGCTGTGCTATTAATTATTGTGTATCGACCTCCTGGTCCTTACTCTGACTTTTTAACTGAGTTCTCAGAGTTTTTAAGCAATATAGTATTGACTCATAACAAGATCCTTATAATAGGTGACTTTAACATCCATGTGGATGATTCTGGTGACAGTTGGAGTAATGCGTTTATTGCAGTATTAGATAGTATCGGTTTCACTCAAAATGTTGATGAATCCACTCATAGTCACAAGCACACCCTGGATCTGGTCTTAACATATGGGATAGAGGTCAGTGACCTAAATGTTCTCCCTCAGAACCCCATACTCTCAGACCATTTTTTGATTACTTTTCAGGTTTTGATTGAAGACTACTCTGCTCAAAAAGATAAAATCCAGCTGATACGGACATTATCTGAAAAATCTGTGGCTCGGTACAAAGAATTGATCCAGCCTGCATTTGCTGCATTATCTTGTGAACTCACAGAAATGAGCTTATTGACCAGTGGTGATAATAGTGATCAGTTTGTTGACAGTGCTATGCACTCACTACAATCTGCCCTTGACGTAGTGGCCCCGTTGCAGCTGAAAACCAATCGACCCAGGCGCGTTGCTCCATGGTTTAATTCTGAAACCCGTGTTCTCAAACAAAAAACTCGGCAATTAGAAAGACTGTGGCGTAAATCTAAATCTAAATCTAAATGTAGCTTGCTAAGCTATAAACAAACTGTTTTTAAAGCCAAGACATTATTTTACTCTTGTTTAATAGAAATAAACAAAAATAACCCTCGGTTTCTGTTCAACACTGTAGCCAGACTGACAAACAGTCATACTGCAGTGGAACCAGTAATCCCAGAATCTTTAAACTGCCATGACTTTCTTAAATTCTTTAATGATAAAATCATAACCATCAGAGGTAAAATCAGTGAAGCGCTTTCCTCAGATCAAGCTCAGGGAATCCAGCCACTGCCTCCACCTGAAATACCTGAAATACTAGATAGTTTCTCATCAGTAGATGGGGCTGAGATTACTTCGATTGTAATGTCTTCTAAAACTTCAACCTGTCTCCTAGATCCAATTCCAACTAAGCTTTTCTAAGATATTCTTCCAGTTATCTTAAATACGATCATAACTATAATAAATACCTCTCTAGAAATTGGCTATGTGCCACAGTCATTTAAATTCGCAGTAATCAAACCACTGCTGAAAAAACCTAATCTTGATCCTGATATTCTAGCCAACTACAGACCGATATCAAATCTGCCTTTTATTTCAAAAGTCCTGGAAAAAGTCGTGGTTAAACAGCTTTGCTGCCACCTACAGGACAATAGTTTATTTGAGAAATGTCAGTCAGGATATAGAGCTTATCACAGCACTGAGACTGCGTTAGTTAAAGTCACTAATGACTTGCTATTGGCGGCTGACACAGGTCTAGTCTCAATCCTGGTTCTCTTAGACCTCAGTGCAGCTTTTGATACAATCGACCACAATATTCTCCTGCAGAGGTTAGAATGTGAGGTCAGCATCAGAGGAAAAGCCCTCTGCTGGTTCAAATCCTATTTATCTAATAGGTACCAATTTGTTCACGTTAACCAACAGTCCTCACCGTGCTCCCAGGTCAGTTATGGGGTTCCTCAAGGGTCTGTGCTCGGGCCAATTTTATTTCTGTTATATATGCTTCCTTTAGGGAACATAATTAGAAGCCACGATATCAATTTTCATTGCTATGCAGATGACACACAATTGTATTTATCTATGAAACCTGATCAAACTAATCAAATAGACAGACTCAGTGACTGTATCAGAGAAATTAAATCCTGGATGACTACGAACTATCTCCGTCTGAATCCTGGCAAAACAGAGGTCATTATACTAGGCCCCCATAAACTGAGAGAGTGTCTATCTGAACAGATTATCACCTTAGATAACGTCAGTGTATCCTCCTCCTCTACTGTCAGGAACCTCGGGGTCTTATTTGATCAGGATATCTCCTTTAAAGCACACATCAACCTGGCTTGTAAAACAGCATATTTCCACTTGCGCAACATAGCTAAAATAAGAAACATTCTACCTAGAAGCGATGCAGAAAAACTCATCCATGCATTTGTTTCCACTAGACTGGACTACTGCAACTCCCTTCTTGCAGCCTGCCCAAAAAGTGTATTAAAAAACTTTCAGTTGGTTCAAAATGCGGCCGCCAGATTATTAACCGGAACTCGAAGAGGCGAACACATTACTACCGTTCTAAAATCTCTTCACTGGCTTCCTGTCAAGTTTAGAGTGAGATTTAAAATGCTTCTCCTCACTTACAAAATCCTAAATGGGATGGCTCCAACCTATCTCCAAGATGCTTTAACGCCTTATCGACCAATCAGAGCACTTCGCTCTCAAAATGCAGGGTTACTGGTGACTCCTAGAGTTTCTAAATGGACACGAGGTGGAAGAGCCTTTAGCTATCAGGCACCGTTTTTATGGAACCAGCTTCCAAGTGGTGTCAAAGAGGCAGACACAGTCTCCACATTTAAGGTTAGGCTCAAGACGCTTCTCTTCAATGCAGCCTATGATCAGGTCAGCTAGGGATTCTAAACTAAACCAAACTAAACTAAACTAAACCAAACTAAACCAAACTAAATTAAACTAAACTAAACTAAACCAAACTAAACTAAACTAAACTAAACTAAACTAAACTAAACTAAACTAAACTAAACTAACTAGATACTACTTTAAATACTAAACTATCCACAAAGCTGCCCTAGGAGCTAGAATGCTGTGGGAAGTACGGTGCACTGAGCCCTGTCCTCTAATGTCTGAATGTTATTCCCTTTAGTCCGTTCATTGCTTTTCACCTGCTGTCCCCCCCTTCGAGGGGGAGTCTTCTTCTGTTTCAGTTGCTGACTCCACTATTACGAGGGCCTACGAACAAGCTCCGTCCGGACCGGGAGGACACTCCTGTCGGTCCTGCCCGCGGACTGGCTTCAGTTCTACCTCTGGGATCCGTGGTTCTTGTGCTGGACCGTCCAACGGACTGTCCTCAACATAGTCCTAGGCTTTACTTCTTGTTGTCTCATGCTAGCTGTTGCCAAAGCTGTCCGTCCCTGGGAGAGGGATCCCTCCATACTGTGGTTCTCCCCAAGATTTCTTCTTTTCCCACTGGGTTTTTGGAGTTTTTTCTTGCCGGATGTGAGGGTCGAAGGCGGTGGTTGCTTCGTTTTGTCTCGTTACTGTGAATTTGACATATTAACATTATGTTTATTAACTGTTTTTATTTTTACCAACCAATGTAACATCTTGAAGCCTCTGAGGCAGCTGTTGTTGTGATACTGGGCTATACAAAAATAAATTGATTGATTGATTGATTGAAGGCGTTGGTGACAGCTGGACTCATCAGGCACTCAGGAGACACGTGAAGGAAGCGTGGACAGTCTGAACGTAGGAACAGCTCTCAGGCAGGTGAACCGGCTCTCGTCGGTCACTGAAATGAGCCATTCAAACGAACGACTTGTTCACTGAACGTCACACCAGTAGCGTACTAGCACACACAAACTCCACACAGAACCACTATACCACAATGCGTCGAATAATGACAAATCTAAACCAAATTGCCAGAAAAAAAAAATAAAAAATAGGTCTATTTTTGTTGTGGCCGTTCCATTCTAATGCAGGATGAACAGGAGCAGTTTGACAGCCATACGTACATAAAAATGGTTTGACTGAACGTTCAGGTCCTGAATAGGTTGAAATGTATCAGACTGATAAGCAAATATCGGAGTGTTGATGTTAAACTAGTTGATCTTAACATTAAAAATTGCTGGTTGCTGAGGACAGAGCGGAGCAGCATTTCTGCAGAGGAAGCCGTCGGGAGGCACGTAGAAAGGAAAACTGCAAATCACATTCATAAACCGAGTGGAAACTATACCAAGAGTATATATGTCTGTAGAGAAGCATTGTGTAAATTACAATACAGACACTTCTCCATTCTACAGATTTATCTTTTTGGTTTTGTTTTTCTGGTTCATATTGTGGCTTCTGATCTGTTTCAGAAACTATTTCAAAAATGTTGTTCTGTTTTTAAGATCAAACTGAATTTGTGGTCCAATTCAACTATTGAGTGCAACTGCCCCATGGTCATAATTTGAGGCACAACCACTGGTCTTTTGAGTTGAAGGACTTGTTGAATACGAGTTGTTCGATATTGAGATAGTTTTTATAACAGGGTGCCTCCAAGATGAGAAATCCTTCCATGGAAGTGACGGAGGATGACAGGAGAGTTTTTTTCCACCAGACAGAGTCTGATCACCGATGAAGGACAGATTAGGGTCCTTTGCATTGTGACATTGCGGTAAGCAGTCAAATCATGCCCATTTGCAGCAAGACAACTGATCACACTATTCTTTGTCTGGGCAGGTCCAACTGGGTGCCCCCTCAGGCCAGACCGGAGTGGAGGGGGCTCGCCCTGCCATCTGTGCTGGAGGGGCCTCAGGCACTGCAGGCTTCGGCTGAAGAGAAGCTCGTTTGAACTGGTTTAATGTCCAAACCAAAAACTGAGCCTGGAAAGATAACAGATTGATGGGTGCCAGAAGAAATGACTATATTTCTTGTGTTTGTATAGAGAAGCTAAAAACTAAGCTCCCGCATTTAGTCTGTGCTGGCCAGAATATCTCTGTCAGAAGCACGATGCATATAGATTTGTAAAAATCATTAACCAAACTTGAGATTTTTGCAACTTTATACGAACTTTTTCTGTCAGTTTGCCTCAAAAGCATTGTTTACGTGACATTTTAATTGTCACTGTACTGAAAGAAGATTAAAGGCTTCAGTATGGTCCCCCGTCGCAGCAACGTCGTTCCTACGCCAGCAACCCTACGCCAGCAACCCTACGCTGGCAACCCTACGCTGGCAACCCTACGCCGGCAACCCTACGCTGGCAACCCTACGCCAGCAACCCTACGCCAGCAACCCTACGCCGGCAACCCTACGCTGGCAACCCTACGCCGCCACTGAACATATTTTGCTTCTGCATCAAGGGAACACCCTCCTCTGCAATTTCACCTCCAAGCCGCTAGGCAGTCACAACAACAATGCGGCTTCCTTAGCTCCGGCTTTACCTAGACATAGATCTATAGACATAGATCTATAGACATAGAAATCTAGACACACGTGCACTGACCGAACATATATCTGCATATATAACATATCTGGACCCCGGGCTGTGGAGGAGGAGAGGCTGAGCGGACCATGATGAAATATTGGTGAAACTAATGAGCTTTTGGACGATTAAAGCCGTTTTAGGAGCGGCTCTACACATAGCCCCGTCTGCTAACAGTGCTAACACTGCTAACAGTCCGCTAACGGGATGTGCGCCGCTCAGTTTTGGATCTAAATTTCTCCCAAAGCACTGTTTGGATCAGAAAAGCATTCGGGGTGAGTTCTACTTCATTCTATAAACAACGCGAAAGCAGAACAATCACAGCCCTCAACGGTCACGTCACCATGCATCGCCTCGACGCGAAGTCACAATTTTCCGGAGGTGCGCATCAAGCCCCGACGTAGGGCTACGGCGTAGATGTTGTAGGAACGCTGCCGCGGCGACGGGGGAGCATACTGAGGCCTTAACTTTTCCAAAAAAGTAGAAAGGGTTTATTTGACAAGATGGATCTTTATTGAGCTTATCAACCAGGTCACCATTCCACATCTACGCTGCTCCGATGTTCTGAACAACAATGGGCCTGCTTGATGGTCCTGATGCTCCTGCTGGTCCTGCTGGCTCCGCAAGTCACGAAGACTCGATGAAGTTTTCATTCCAGGTCATGGAGTGGTTTGTTCAAGAAATGAAACCACAGAGAACAATCCAAACATTAACACTGGAGAACACAGAGATTCTATGGACACAACACCAAGTTCGATTGTTGTTACAGTGACTGTCAACTCTAAAACTACCAAGTCCAGGAAGATCTGGGCTGGAACCAGGACCAGGACCAGGACCTGGACCTGGACCAGGACCAGGACCAGGACCAGGACCTGGACCAGGACCAGGACCTGGACCAGGACCTGGACCAGGACCTGGACCTGGACCAGGACCAGGACCAGGACCTGGACCAGGACCTGGACCAGTAGAATATGGCGAGCAGTTACACTGCCTGGTGACTTTGCCACTAATATTCTACGTTGCAGATTCGCAAACAAATGCAATGAGATCCACACACACCCAGCACATCCTCACACTCACCAGTCAACTCTCTCAGAAATGTCATGTAATTTCAGTCCACAGAAGCAGGGGGCGCTCTTGATTGAATTTCTCGGCACCATAAACATTTTTTGCGCCAAAATCTGTGTTCAGGGCTGCCAGCAGCAGCTACTGCCTGACTGCCTGACACCTGCTCAGGAGACATGCTAAATTAACAGATGAGCAGCAAATATGGTGGCCTTAAATGAAGTAAACAGCGCCACCTGCAGCTGCGAAGTTCAAATTGCAGGATGTGTTTCTTCGCCTTCACCTAAAAGACCCCCCAGAGAGTCCCACAGGTTGCCAGTTTGGGAGCTGTTAACAGAGCTCAGCCTTGCCGTGCACGTGGTGGGTGTCGCATGCTTCCAACACATGGCGATGTGCGATAAAATACTGAACGTTGTGCTGCTTGTTTGGCAGCACAAACAAGCAGCACTGTCCTGCTTGTTTGGAAACCGAAAGAGTGACGTCTAGCTCCGCCCACCGAAGTTGTTCCATCCGGGGGCAACCCTGTTTAAAAAACAAAAAGACATTGTTGATGGAGATGACAGACTGTTTCAAGGGAATGTTTTTCAATAAGAGGTGAAAAATGGGAACGATTTCTAATAACTGTGGAGACTGAGAACAGTTCTGATTGGACAGCAGGGATGAATAATGTACTTACATCTACAAGAAGTAAACAACCTCTGGTTCCTGTTTTTTTTTTAAATCCTTCTTTATTGATTTTGTGGGCAGCTGTAGCTCACTTGCTAGAGTGGTCATTGTGCAAACCAGAGGCTGTTGGTTTGATTCCCCATCTCGCCCTGAGACTTGGAACAGCATCGGTTTTAAGGCAGCTAACACTGAGCCGTGGACGGAGTCCGCCGGACAGAAATGTCAGCTGCAGACGTGTGCTCCCCTCTTTAATAACAAAGCCGGGTCCCTCTTCCCGCCTAATCTGCTGAACCCACTTTTGTCTGACCTCCTCGTTCTGTGGAAACAAGTGAAAATTAAGATAAGGTTGCTTATCTTACGAAAAGCAACCAGGCACGCTACAGTATCTGTTGTTTTTAGCTTGTGCCGGAAGTGGAGTTCCCCGTGATTACGTATTTCCGGCTGAAAAACCAGAAAGTGTGAAAAAGGACTATTATGGACGGCAGACGCCCCCTGCTGGTGGATGTGATCTACACCACCTGTTCACCCCCCTCCGCTGCTTTCATTCCATCCAGGCTCGTGCCTGTCCTGCTGCAGCATGGAGGAGCAGGACAGACGGTCCACATGTCTCTGCCTCACTGTGAACCGCAGCTTCATTCAGAATGTAGTTTAATTTGGAAAAGACATTTCATCCAGCATCAGCTGTTTAACAGCTCATTTTAGAGAGTGAAGATCTCAGCATCCCTCTCCTCCTCTTCTTCTTCCTCCTCCTCTTCTCTCTCTTCCTCCCTCTCCTCCTCCTCCTCTTCCTCCTCCTCCTCTTCCTCCCTCTCCTCCTCCTCCTCATTTCCGTCCCGCAGCTGCTCCACCCTCCTCCGTCAGCTGGTGATCGGATCATTCCATCATTTGCTCTGTTTTCTGCTGCGGCTTCGTATTTGCGTGATTTCTGACGGATGTCCGTTTTGGCGCATGGTTATTGCAGCAGACTGCGTCTCCTCGAGGCGAGTAGCGCAGAAAAACAAACAAACAACAACAGCACGACCTGGTCTGAGATCAGTTCTTGGTGCGCGCGTCAGGCGGCCAGCCGTTAGAATGGCGCAGCGGCCGCAGCGCAGCGGGAGCGCCTGAACCGGGGCTCTGAGCAGCATGCCCGGTCCACGGTCCGGGTCCTGGTCCTGAATGCAGCGGAGACAGACACCGGGCCGGGTGTCACCGTCAGCCACGGATGCTGCGCCGCAGGATGGCATACGCCGACCCGTCGTCGGGTAAAGACATCCTCGGCAGCCGGTCTCTTTGTTTCATATTTATTTGCGCATTTGGACTCGTCACACTTTTGCAACAGATTCTATATGGAAAAAATTACATCAAGAGGTAAGTGTTGAATGTTTTCCTTCACTTAAAATAGCATTAACGCGCATTCTCTGCTGTCTATTTGCGTTTTTGCGCATCGTAAGGATAAGATCCAGCCTTTAAAATCATGCATCCACAGCCTGACTGATGAGATGAAAGCGAAACAGGGACTGTTCAGTGGAAGCGGGAGTCTGGATGAAGCACATGTCAGGACGCACGGCGAACAATAGCAATTAACCATCCATCTTTTTTCCCAGTGGCATAGAAAACAATCTCCATTGGATTTATTTTGTTGATATTTTCCTGAAATTGAAGCATCACATTCATACCATACACAGTGGCCGAGCTGTGTATGGTAATGTTTCCCTTTCTTTTTCAAATATCTTTATTTGATTTTGCGTTTCAGCCTTCTTGACTGGTCGTAGCCTACATCTTACAGAGGCATCCGATGATCAGAATGCTGATGATCATGATTACACAAACACAGCAGAGAGGACGTGTGATTCTCCCTCTTTAATAAATAATGCTGGCAGGCTGTAGACTGCACTCACACTGCAGAGCTCTGCAGCAGCCTCTGCCTCCTCCGCCGGGTGCACCAGGCCACTCTCCGTCTCTCTCCTTTATTCCCCATCCCGATGAGCGCTTCAGTGAGACCAGCAGATGCTGAGAAGCTGCGATGTCTGGTCTTCAGCTGAGAAATCTCCCACAGAGAGAAGACACTCCTCCAGACACTGCAGCCAGCACATGTGTGTTTCCTCCAACAGACACACATGTGCTGCAGCTCCCCCTCCCGACCCCCTGCTGGGCTGGGCTGGATTCATGGCTCCACTGCTGGAGTGAGGACGCATGAATTCAGACCACACCACACACACACACACACACACACACACACACACACACACACACACACACCTGTCCTTGCCTGTGTCCTCACTTCACTCCTAACAGTTAGTCTAGGAGAGAGGGAGAACACAGCGGCAGCCATTTTGCTACAGTCTGTCTGCACACACACACACACACACACACACACACACACAGAGACACACACACCTCAGTGAAAGTGGGGAGATGAGTTAAAAATGGATGTGTTTGCGCGTGTGTGTGTGGGTTGAGAGAAGACGTCATCCTGTGACGTGTGATGAAGGAGACGGTTTCAGGAGCCATCCACATGGGTCGACCACACCCAGCCCCGCCCCCTCCTCCACCCAGAACCACACACACATCTCCAGGATGTGTGTGTGCAGCTCGCATGGTGCTGCTCCACAGAGGAGACATGCGGTGCCGGCAGAGTGAAAGCTTCAGTGTTTGGTCAGTCAACAGCAGCAGCTCTCTACACACACACACACACACACACACACACACACACACACACACACACACACACACACACAGACATCCGCCACAGCCGCTGAAGAGGAAAGTCATCCTTTTTTAAAAGTCCCAGAATAATTACTGCCTCCATCCCTCCACTGACTCCCTCCATTCCTCCACTGACTCCCTCCATCCCTCCACTGACTCCCTCCATTCCTCCACTGACTCCCTCCATCCCTCCACTGACTCCCTCCATCCCTCCACGGACTCCCTCCATCCCTCCACTGACTCCCTCCATCCCTCCACCGACTCATCCCTCCACTGACTCCCTCCATTCCTCCACTGACTCCCTCCATCCCTCCACCGACTCCCTCCATCCCTCCACTGACTCCCTCCATCCCTCCACCGACTCCATCCCTCCACTGACTCCCTCCATCCCTCCACTGACTCCCTCCATCCCTCCACTGACTCCCTCCATCCCTCCACTGACTCCCTCCATCCCTCCACGGACTCCCTCCATCCCTCCACTGACTCCTTCCATCCCTCCACCGACTCCATCCCTCCACGGACTCCCTCCATCCCTCCACTGACTCCCTCCATCCCTCCACTGACTCCTTCCATCCCTCCACCGACTCCATCCCTCCACGGACTCCCTCCATCCCTCCACTGACTCCCTCCATCCCTCCACTGACTCCTTCCATCCCTCCACCGACTCCATCCCTCCACGGACTCCCTCCATCCCTCCACTGCCTCCCTCCATCCCTCCACTGACTCCCTCCATCCCTCCACCGACTCATCCCTCCACTGACTCCCTCCATTCCTCCACTGACTCCCTCCATCCCTCCACCGACTCCCTCCATCCCTCCACTGACTCCCTCCATCCCTCCACCGACTCCATCCCTCCACTGACTCCCTCCATCCCTCCACTGACTCCCTCCATCCCTCCACGGACTCCCTCCATCCCTCCACGGACTCCCTCCATC
This sequence comes from Salarias fasciatus, assembly GCF_902148845.1. NCBI lineage: Eukaryota > Metazoa > Chordata > Actinopteri > Blenniiformes > Blenniidae > Salarias > Salarias fasciatus. The sequence goes on from NW_021941229.1 coordinate 503,781, forward strand.
CCTCCACTGACTCCCTCCATCCCTCCACCGACTCCATCCCTCCACTGACTCCCTCCATCCCTCCACTGACTCCCTCCATCCCTCCACTGACTCCCTCCATCCCTCCACGGACTCCCTCCATCCCTCCACCGACTCCCTCCATCCCTCCACTGACTCCCTCCATCCCTCCACCGACTCCATCCCTCCACTGACTCCCTCCATCCCTCCACTGACTCCCTTCATCCCTCCACGGACTCCCTCCATCCCTCCACGGACTCCCTCCATCCCTCCACTGACTCCCTCCATCCCTCCACCGACTCCATCCCTCCACTGACTCCCTCCATCCCTCCACTGACTCCCTCCATCCCTCCACTGACTCCCTCCATCCCTCCACTGACTCCCTCCATCCCTCCACTGACTCCCTCCATCCCTCCACGGACTCCCTCCATCCCTCCACTGACTCCTTCCATCCCTCCACCGACTCCATCCCTCCACGGACTCCCTCCATCCCTCCACTGACTCCCTCCATCCCTCCACTGACTCCTTCCATCCCTCCACCGACTCCATCCCTCCACGGACTCCCTCCATCCCTCCACTGCCTCCCTCCATCCCTCCACTGACTCCCTCCATCCCTCCACCGACTCATCCCTCCACTGACTCCCTCCATTCCTCCACTGACTCCCTCCATCCCTCCACCGACTCCCTCCATCCCTCCACTGACTCCCTCCATCCCTCCACCGACTCCATCCCTCCACTGACTCCCTCCATCCCTCCACTGACTCCCTCCATCCCTCCACGGACTCCCTCCATCCCTCCACGGACTCCCTCCATCCCTCCACTGACTCCCTCCATCCCTCCACCGACTCCATCCCTCCACTGACTCCCTCCATCCCTCCACTGACTCCCTCCATCCCTCCACGGACTCCCTCCATCCCTCCACCGACTCCCTCCATCCCTCCACTGACTCCCTCCATCCCTCCACCGACTCCATCCCTCCACTGACTCCCTCCATCCCTCCACTGACTCCCTCCATCCCTCCACGGACTCCCTCCATCCCTCCACGGACTCCCTCCATCCCTCCACTGACTCCCTCCATCCCTCCACCGACTCCATCCCTCCACGGACTCCCTCCATCCCTCCACTGCCTCCCTCCATCCCTCCACTGACTCCCTCCATCCCTCCACCGACTCATCCCTCCACTGACTCCCTCCATTCCTCCACTGACTCCCTCCATCCCTCCA